>NC_079420.1:19674473-19826973 GCF_026213295.1 Gadus chalcogrammus
CTCCCTCTCTGTCCCCCTGCCCCCCCCCCCCCCCCACACACACACACACACACTCTTGTGTCCCTGTATGTGTGCAGTAAGCTGAAGAAGATGTACAGAACGATGCAGGAGGAGAAGGGGAAGCAGAGAGCGGCGTGTGGGGCTGAGGCGCAGGAGCAGGGTCCCCGCAGGCCCAAGCAGCAGTTTGACAAGGACTTCGCCCTGGAGCCGTTCGAAGGAACCTGCCCAGAATACATGGAGATGAGTGAGTATCCCTCGCTAGGCTACGCTCACACTGCTGACAAGGGTCTCCACTCCCTGTTATAATATGTTCACTCTCTCTTTCAGTCTGTGTACTGTTTAAATCTCTAGGATTTAAATCAAGTATAGTTGATTTCATTTATATTACCCATAATCACTTTAAGAGGCTCAAAGGGCTTCACAGGCCACAATATAGAACCCCTCTCACCCTATGTTGTTGTGCACGTGTCAGCCTGTGTGTATGTGTGTGCGTGTACGTGTGTGAGTGTGTGGGAATGCCTGCGCCCGTGAGCGTGGGATTTTGCATCGGCATGTAAGTCAGTGTGTGTGTCATTCTGTGTGAGTGTCGTTGTAAGTGTGTGTTTGTGTGTGTGTTTGTGTGTCCGCAATGGTGTGGTTGTGTGTGTGTGTGTGTGTGTGCGTGTATGTTTGTGCACGGGCGTATGTGTGTGTTAGTGTATGTGTTTGGTATTGTGTGTCTGCATGGGTGTGGTTGTGTGCGTGCATGTGCATGTTCATGTGTGTGTGTTCCTTTCCCCCGTGCTTCTCTCCAGTCATCCAGTACGGCTTCGTGTCTCTGTTCGTGGCCTCCTTTCCGCTGGCTCCTGCCTTCGCCCTGCTCAACAACGTCATCGAGATCCGCCTGGACGCTGCGAAATTCGTCAGCGAGATCCGCCGGCCTGATGCAGTGAGGTGTAAGGACATAGGTACGGACAACACCTCTTCCTCTGCGTGTCACTAGTGGGCGTTTCACCACGCTCCCCTCTGTTTGGAATGAGCTCTTCCTCGCTCAACTTGTCCTCTTCTTCTTCCTCTTCTTCCTCTTCTTCTTCTTCTTATCCTGTTCCTATGTTCTACTCCAAATCGAACATTCATACACAAACATGCACACGCGCAATGCACACACACACACACACACACACACACACACACACACACACACACATACACAAACACACACACTGTCTCTCCTTCCTATCTCTCTTTGTCTCCTTCCTTGCAATCTTCAGGGATTTGGTACAACATACTCTGTGGAATCAGCAAGTTCTCGGTCATTACAAATGTAAGTGTGTGTGTGTGTGTGTGTGTGTGTGTGTGTGTGTGTGTGTGTGTGTGTGTGTGTGTGTGTGTGTGTGTGTGTGTGTGTGTGTGTGTGTGTGCGTGTGTGTGTGTGTGTGTGTGTGTGTGTGTGTGTGTGTTGGTGTATATGTGCGTGTGTTTGTACGTGTGTGTGTTTGTATTTGTACATGCCCATTGGCTACTAGTTGGCCACCTAGTTCACAAGACTGTGTTCGCCTAAAATGCGTGTGACCGTATAGTGCAGCTTGCTTGTGTCTGCATTAACACACATTTGTTTTGTGTGTTTGTTGGATGGCCGTGGGGTAAAATGTATCGTTGCCATCTTAGAAGAAGAATGGCAGATTGGAGAAAAAAATATTTTGGTTCAACTTAATTGTTGAGAACTACAAATTTGAATTAGCAACAGCCACAGCTCTAATGGCTGCTAATTTAATTCATCATCAATCTTTACACATATAATAAGTGTGACTAATGTGTTGACATTAAGAGGCTTGGCATAATGTGCTGTCAGTCGTTAGATAGATGTAGAGGGCAGACCCCTTCCCTGCCACTAAGAGCTCTTTACCGATATTTACCATATTTCGGTTTTAAACATTTTCTGCTGTATGGATTGCAGGCGTTCGTCATCTCCTTCACGTCAGAGTTCATTCCCCGAATGCTGTACCAGTACATGTACAGCGCCAATGGCACCATGCACGGCTACACAGAGCACTCGCTGGCCTACTTCAACATCAGCAACTTCCCAGCAGGAAGCGCGCCCACATCCACCCTGATCAGGGGCGTCTCCATGTGCAGGTCAGAGGCACCTTCAGCTCTGGCATCCTCCATCACTGGCTTGATGGTCAAGTATCCAATAACAATGTTCAGACTACTGGAAAAAGCCTAGCCAAATCGTTATATCTTCAGAACTTGCAAAGGTATATTTACCACCACATGAACAAACCTCATCGGCCATCATCTCTTTGAGGATGTCAGGCAAACAATTATGAACTCAAATTGTTTTTGTGAAATCTCAAATCCAATCTTTGGTGAAAAATGTCATGTGAGGAAACCAGTAGTCAACCATGAAATATTTTGCATAACAAGGAGTGATCTTTTATAGCACATTGGGTGAGTTTGTATGGGACTGTATCTGAATACCACTGTTTCACTGTGAATCAGATACAAGGACTACAGGGACCCCCCTTGGGCCGATGATGCATACACCTTCTCCAAACAGTACTGGTCGGTCCTGGCTGCGCGACTGGCCTTCGTCATCTTTTTCCAGGTACGGCCCACAAAACACCCACTGAAGGTCCCTCATTGGTCAACCGTTGGTCACTTTAACCAATATGTGACCTTAGGACAAAAACGGGATTCTAAATCGTCAGTGGCAACTCCTCGAGGTCACCATGACCTTTGACAGAAGGGAATATATAACATATTCATTAAAAAAATACGTCTTTTATTTATCAGTTGTTTAGAAGCTCTGTTCAAACATTCTGGCACCTCTTATCAGCTGGGCTTGTCATCTGTTTAATAGAACTTATTAGAAATAATGTGCTAAAATAAAGGTCCAATCATTTCCCTTTTAACGTGAAAACCCTCAAAGCTCTGTGAACCCAGGGTCCTCCATATAACCAGTTGGTGTTGTGCTTGCAGAACCTGGCCATGTTCCTCAGCATGCTGGTGGCGTGGCTGATCCCCGACGTGCCGCGCTCCCTGAGGGACCAGCTGAAGAAGGAGAACATGATGCTGATGGAGTTCCTGCTCAACGAGGAGGCCGCCTCCAAGCCTCGCTCCCCACAGGAGGTGGCGCCCGCGTTCCCCGCAAACATCGACATCGTGGTGGAGGCCCCATACGAGGACGAGGAAGAGGAAGAGAAGGAGGAGGAGCAGGAGGAGGCAGAGGAGAGGAAAGAGGAGGAAGAAAGGGAAGAGGGGTTGAAGGAGGAAGAGGAGGAGCAGGAGAAAGAGGAGGAGAAGGAGAAAGTGAAGGAGAAAGAGGAGGAGAAGAAGAAAGAGGAGGAGAAGAAGAAAGAGGAGGAGAAGGAGAAAGAGGAGGACAAGGAGAAAGAGGAGGAGAAGGAGAAAGAGGAGGAGAAGGAGAAAGAGGAGGAGAAGGAGCAAAAGGGGGAGAAGGAGAAAGAGGGGGAGAAGGAGAAAGAGGAGGAGGAGAAGGAGCAAGACGAGGAGAAGGAGGTAGAACTTGGCGTCAAAGTGGATCTGGGGAGACCTGGGACCACGCGTGAGAGGGACCCTGAACTTGAGATGGCAACAGGAGGGGAGGCTGAAGAAAGAGCGGACAATGGTCTTGTCGATCTGGTCCTCTGCCGAAAGGAGATGGAGGAGCATTTAGCAGAAAAGAAAGAGGAGGCAGGAGAACATAGGCCAGAAGAGAAGGCGGAGGAAACAGTAGTGGTCGAGGAGGCCAGGGCGGTGGGGGAGGAGGTGGAGGAGGCCAAGGTGGTGGTGGAGGAGGCCACAGTGGTGGTGGAGGAGGTGGAGGAGGCAGCGGTGGTGGTGGAGGAGGTGGAGGAGGCCATGGTGGTGATGGAGGAGGCAGCGGTGGTGGTGGTGGAGGAGGCAGCGGTGGTGGTGGAGGAGGCAGCGGTGGTGGTGGAGGAGGCAGCGGTGGTGGTGGAGGAGGCAGCGGTGGTGGTGGAGGAGGCTAAGGGGTTGGTGGAGGACGGCACAGTGGTGGTGGAGGAGGCAGCGGTGGTGGAGGACGGCACAGTGGGGGTGGAGGAGGCCAAGGTGGTGGAGGAGGAGGAACAGCACTTTTCCATTGATCTAGACTTGTTCATGGACCAACTGGGTTTGTTAGGTGAGAGGCCACAGCTCATCATACCTTCCTTTGTCAGCTCCTTCAGTGATGTGACTGTAATTTAAATACACCATATCTGGCTAATGATGTGACTTTTTCCCCCCCGCAGATGATGACGATGATGACGGTCCTTCTTCAAGCAAGGGCCGGGAAATGGAGCTGCCCCTCTCGGACACCAGACAACAGCCACCCAACCTCTTTGAGCTCCCTGGTCCCCGCCATCTAGCACCCAAGCAAGGCTCGTCCTACAGTCTCTCGGGCGCAACGGTATCAACCAGGGCGTTGGAGTCGGACCCCGGGCTCTACTCGCTCAAAGGGCCCCCGCCTCCAGACGCCCGGTCCAGGGGCATGGCGCGATGCTCCACCCTGCCTTCCCGCCCCAGAGGCTCCGCAGCCTCCTACAGCTTCCCGCGCCCGAGCCAATCAACCAGCCTGACCAAGCTCCAGCAGATGTCCTCCAACATCCCACTGGTCCCCCTGTGCTCCGGAGTGTCCCTCCCCCCGGCTGACCCCTTTTCTCCCCCTCGCACGCCCCGCTCACTCACCCCCCTGCAGCCAGCCCACTCGCCCCCAGCCGGGCCAGAGTCGCCCAAGGCCCAGCTCCCCTTCGAACTGTTCACCCTGAGAGGCCCTCCTCCCCAGGAGCCGCGCAGCAGGGCCAAGAGCCGCTGCTCCACGCTACCCGCCCGCCGGCTGGGCCCCGGGGCCGAGGACAGGGCGGTCAAGCCCAGCCAGTCCACCGGCTTCACCCAGCAGGGAGAGCGCATCCCTCCGTCCCCCAGCGAACTGAAAGGCGACAGCCTGCTGTGAGGACGGGCCAGCGGGGAGAGAGACTGACTCTGGATGGGCGTTTGAACCTGAAGCCTCAACCTAACCTCTTACTTCTTGTGCTCGCCCTGTTGCAATGCATCGGTGTAAACACTGCAAACAAGTGCAACTCTTTTTCTGATGCTCATGAAGAAGTTCTTGCAGAGGTGCAGCAAGGATCTTTTTTTTTATGTACAGGATCTCTGTTTGATATAGGAGAAATGCGAAATCCTATCATTTCCATTAGTGGTGATTTGGACAAATGGAGTATTGGACAATTCAGATCCCAGATACTGGCTTCTGGAACTCTCTTTGCCATGCCACAATGCAAATCACCGTGGAGACTTATTGAAGCTGAAATTCTTTCTACTGATTCCTATGGATAATGTTTGTTTTATTGTTGGTTTCTGCCCACAGTCGGAGCTCAATAGTGTCTGCTCCTCATAGTCTCAGCGTTGCTGCCCTGTAGAACAGAGGGAATTGTATCATGATATTGCACACATAGTGTCGATCAAGACAGTTACGCATGTAGATCTACTATTTATACATAGTGTTTTGATATATACATACATTTTTCTGTTCACATGAAAGTGATAATAAAACAATCCATTTTTAATAGCCTTATTTTATTTATTAGCTTGTGGGGTTAACAATGCTCTTAAATTTAATGAATTACTTTAAAATCATAAATAATAATGTTATTTAGTTTGATGACAGCAAATTGAACATAAAGCCACTACAGTAAGTTCCTCCTGATAGGAAGCAAGAGGGCAGCGGAGCCGGGGTGAAAGGGTATGCTGCCACCCTGTGGGGAAGCAGAAGTACAACATCAGTAAAACATCAGTAATTCCTTATTCCCCAATTTGTTGGTTTTCACGTCCAAGCTATTGAAAATTAAAAGTAATCTTTGGTTCCAGAAAAGAAAATTGTGGATTTTCCACCTTGTCATCAAAATATTATATCAATACATTGAAAAGTCAAGGATATCTTTCTTATAAGCAGCTCAAACAGAGCAGGCCATTATCAATGCTGATAATCCGGGTTTGCTATCTCCAATGATGTTATTTTGCCCTCGTTATCTCTTGCTCTTACCCACCCTTGACCTTCCCATGCAGTCTTCACTTCTTTCTGTTTCCTCCATTACCCAACCCCTCCACAACCCCCTCCCTCCAAGACATACACACACACACACACACACACACCATTCCTTTTCTCCCGCTCAACCGACAAATTGGCCTTTATCAGGGGGCATGCTGGTGGCGTGGCTGATCCTCAGCATATAACAGATGTGGGTGTGAGCTGTAGCGTCCCACCCCCCCCCCCCCCCCCCCCCCACACACACACACACACACACACACACCTTCAGCTGCATGAGAAAACGTGCAGGCAAAAGACATGGCCTACGATCGCTGGGGCTCAGTTACAGTAATGGGATGACGTTGATGACTTAAACAACACATGTGGTATAATCAGAGCAGTGATAACAACCTGAATGTAAGCCAGAGACCAAGAGATAAAGTGACACACACGCACTCAAACACTCACACAGAAAACAGGCGCAGCCCGTTTGTTCACCGCAGCAGGTAAGCCCATCTCTAGATCGTGCTCTATATACTTGTAGTGTACTCTCTACTCTCACTCCCTGCTTGCAATCGGGCTGTAGCCCGACCAAAGAGATGCATGTTAGCCTAACAGTGATGTCAATTAGCACCCCCGTTAGTTGGACTAGCCTCTCTGAACAGTAAACAACCAATATTAAAGGTAAGTCTGTATGTCTCTGAGTCTATACAAATTGAGCGGTGTGTGTGTGCGTGTGTGTGTGTGTGTGTGTGTGTGTGCAACCAGTGCACATACATACATTTGGGGTTAATTTGAGAGAATACAGAATGTTTGGATTTTACGTTCCATTGGACAGTAGGTAAATGTGCTGTCACCCACTCTTGATTTGAGTGAAATGTAGCTCCTGTAGATTCTCTGTTCAGACTTGTATACTTATCCTCAGGACCACTTGTCTCTGCAGGCCCCCCATTGCAACTTGGCTAATAGACCCTGCTTAGGATGAGAAAAGCTCCCAAGAACAGGCACTTAAGCATATATTTAATGTGTATGTATACAATATCTGGACTGAAGCTATTGTTTAGGTTGCGAAACCCTTTCTTCTGATTGCGGGATGCAAGGGTGGTTGATCTTTGATCTCTACTGTCTGTTCAGAGTCCAAGGGAGGAAATACTCCACCTCCCATTTTACAACAGATATGTTCTTACAATGACCCAATGTCCAAACCAACAGAACTCCCTGACAATATATTCCCATAATTAAACATTAATATGGCACTATATGGGTATTCCCATATGGTCAATTACATTACATTGTATTTTCCATGTGTTTTAGGATGTGGCTCTGATTAGGAGAAATAATAGTGCCTTTGTTTTTCCTCGTCAGCCAACGCAGGCATGTTAGAGCAGGTCAGCGAGTTCCTATGGTGGGAACGCCTGTGGCTTCCCAAAAACGTCTCCTGGTCTGACCTCAAGGACGGCGACGGACTGGTCTACGCCAGACCCTCCCACCTGTACCTGGCCCTCCCATGTGCCTTTGCTCTACTCCTTGTGAGGTACCTCTTTGAGAGGTGAGGACCACAGAGCTGATGTGTTGCGGGGAAGAACACGGCCAAGAGGCCATGGGTTCAATCACATGTTCTGCTCCTTGTCTTCATGCATGACAAGTAGCTCATTGCAAGTTTCTTTGGATCCAAAAACGTCTGCTAAATGAATAAATGTTGTGCAGGGGTCTGCGTGACAGAATGAATGAGATGCAGGTAATTTCCTGTTTTTCTGGTTGGTTCTTTGTGGGTATCAGGTATCTGGCGTCTCCGCTGGCTGAGGCATGGGGGATCAGAGATAGGCGTCGTCTGCCACCAGAGCCCAGCTGCGCGCTGGACGCCTACTTCTGCCACATGTCACACTGCCCTTCACAGGTATGTGATGCTCCACGGGTCGCCGATGACAGCTGCACTCCGCTCTTTCACGGCCTTTAACCTACTCTGCCTCTCATTCACAGACATGAGGTTGGTAAAAAAGAGGATTCCACATAACCTATAAGAATACTTGCAGTGCACGATTATAGTACGAGTCTTAATCAGGAATAACTGGTTTTATATCCGTATTCAGTTATTCAATGTGAGAGCCATTCAGATTGGCTGGTTTGTGTACGTTGTTACACACAGCCTCCATCCTAAAGCCGCCTCTCTCTGGGCTATCAGGCTGAGGTGAGGTCGCTGTGCAAGAAGACAAGCTGGTCCGAGCGGAGGGTTCAGGTCTGGTTCAGGAGACGGAGGAACCAGGACCGGGCCGGTCTGTGCAAGAGGTTCTGTGAGGCCAGGTGAGTGTGTGTGTGTGTGGGAGTGGGAGTGGGAGTGGGAGTGGTAGTGGGAGTGTGTGTGTTTGTGTGTGTGTGTGTGTGTGTGTGTGTGTGTGTGTGTGTGTGTGTGTGTGTGTGTGTGTGTGTGTGTGTGTGTGTGTGTGTGTGTGTGTGTGTGTGTGTGTGTGTGTGGTTGTGTGTGTGTGTGTGTGTGTGTGTGTGTGTGTGTGTGTGTGTGTGTGTGTGTGTGCGCATGTTTGTTTGTTTTTAGTTGTGTTGTACTGCCGTTGTGACTGCATAATATGCTCGCCTCTTAACAGTTGGAGATGTACATTCTACTTATTTGCCTTTCTTGGAGGAATCCTTGCCCTCTACGATGTAAGTATTTGCTTTTCCGATCCAATGATAACACAGCGATGTAGAGGCGCATTCCGACTGAGGGACTGCTTCGAAAGCGGCTCAGTGTTTTGGCTACACCCACTCACTTAGTTCCTTTTGGCGTCAAAACAAACCGCAAAGCAAGGCGATAACAGTGTCACTGTGTGAAGGAATTTACATCAGCAAAATGCAATGCAACGTCTTAGACAAGGGCAAATGGTAAGTCTATTTTTCTGTAATGTTAAAGTGTGTTTTTGATTGAAAATCCTAAAACTTCACCACATGCAAAATTCGATACAATACTACATTCAGCTACATCTAGCGCCCTATTTTAACGGTATGAAACCGAAGTCAGAAGCGCAAAACGGAAGTAGCGTTGTGGACAGGTCTCTGCCCCTGTTGCTATTATACCGGCGACTAATTTACTCTTGCGCCCGACGCAAGTCTTAAAAGGGTTGCCCCAAAGTAGCCTAATTACCCGTAGGTGTGGTCTGGGCGTAACGTGCAATAAACCAATGAGAATGCCATCTCCCATCCCCTTTGAGAGCCATGAGCGCATTTGAACCTCCGAGTTGATATTTTGACAGCGTGTTTGCAGTCTCCGATGAGACAGATGCATGACCACATACATTTTAAACTTCAAATGGCTCTGTTTATGGCCAAATAATATGGCCTAATTCACACATGGAATAGCGTTTTCTTCTACAACTTCGGAAATACTGAGTCGTCATGTAAATTTCGGCAAAGAACACTTAACACACATATGATATGCGGTAATGTGGCCGCAACTGTTGGTCTATTTAATGATATGCGGCAATTACATTAACACATAGTTTCTTACCAGTATTGTATACATTATCGTTATCGACTTATGTTCCTAATGTGCATGTATTCCCCCGTTAATGTACATTGCCATGGACTGTAGGCCTATTATGCGTTACGTGTTTAGTTTACGTGTGTTTAAACGGATGGATGCATACACGCGCGCCTGCATTCATTCATTCTTTTTAACACTCACTCGCGGTAAAACAATGTTTTCTCACGATTAAATCCTAAAAGTTATGGGCTTGTACACGATGTCTGCGTCAAGAAAATATGTGTTTTCTGTACAGTGTTTGCAGCTGCATTGATTTAAATAGAACTTATTACCGCTGTATCATCTGTTCTTTCCCAAATAATTTAACCAACGTTATTATTTACCGTAAAAAGAGATTTTGACTTGGAAGGCTGGTAGGCCTATTTAGCCTACATTGCTCGAGTTTATTGTTGTTATTAATATTATTGTACCTATATATACAGTGTTCATTCATGCAGCCCCTATGGAAAAAAATAAGGTTTCCACAATCCACATCATCCTCATAATATTTAAATTAGGCAAATCATTTGCATGTAGCCTACTGGTGTGTAAGCTTATTTTGCAGTTCTGACCTGCCATGGTAGGCCTACGTCGAACTAGCAACCCCAACTGCGCTATCCGCTAGTGCAGACCAGGTATTTGTCGGTCAGTTGCACAACTGTTTTATCGATGTGTATTGCACCATGTATCATTTGCGCCGGAACACGCCTCCGCTTTTCGCCGACATGCCTCTCAGCGCACAAGTTTAGTGGCGCAGGATTGCTGCGGGGGAAAATTCTGAAGGTATTATTGTAGCAAAAGTCTTTAGCACCTGTAACTGCAGAATTTGAATGCGTACACTAAAGTCACAGTAAATTTGAAGTCGTATATATTTATTTTGCATGTGTAGGCCTACTCTAACCACAAATGTGTAACAGTACATTTGTAGTCGTAAATATTTTTTATACCATTGTAAACACAAAATAGGGTCTACGAGAATGCAAATCTGTGTTACAGGTGCGCAAATTTTTTGGCTACAATTATTGCAGCGCAGTAGGTGCAAAACACATTCGCACACCCGTGTTTCATAATCTGAGAACATGCCCAAAAGGTGTGCATTCGTAAACCCAAATTTGAACTAATGCATCAGAAGTTGCACATCTGTGAAAAGTAACTTAGTGACTTAGTTCAAGTAAGAACAGAGAAGAATATGCTCGTAGACCCTATTTTGTGTTTACAATGGTATAAAAAATATTTACGACTACAAATGTACTGTTACACATTTGTGACTTTAGAGTACACATGCAAAATAAATATATACGACTTCAAATTTACTGTGACTTTAGTGTAGGCCTACGCATTCAAATTCTGCAATTACAGGTGCTAAAGACTTTTGCTACAATAATACCTTCATAGTTTCGGCTTTGCGCCGGTTGCAAACTAGCAAAGATACATGCGTCGGTGTAGAAAGTCAATTGCGCTGGATGCATGATAGGGCCCCTAATGTCGAGGACTCGCCTCAACCGTATCCAATCAGCGCAGACTAGTTAGGAGCTGCTCAGAAAGCTCCTACCTCGAGGAAGGTTCTAGCTGTGCCGCTAACTGGACAGCTAAACGGTGAAGTTGGGCGGATCCTCTCTCCCAAGCCAGACCCACAGATCACTAGAGGGACAAGCCTCTCAGTCGAGACGAGCCTCATGTATCTTCTTTGTGCCCACCTTTTCAGGAAAACAAAAAAATGCCTGCATTCGTGTTTTTCAAAATGATTCTCAAACTCAAGTAATCGAGAACTTGTTTTCCTTTTTGTTGCTTTATCACTTATAGAAACCTTGGCTTTACAATCTGAGAGATGTTTGGGAAGGCTTCCCGAAACAGGTGAATTACTCAGCATCTATCTGTATGAGTGAGTGAGTGAGTGAGAGAGAGTGTGTTTGAGAATGTGAGTGTGTGAGTGTGTGAGTGAGTGAGTGAGTGAGTGAGTGAGTGAGTGAGTGAGTGAGTGAGTGAGTGAGTGAGTGAGTGAGTGAGTGAGTGAGTGAGTGAGTGAGTGAGTGAGTGAGTGAGTGAGTGAGTGAGCGTGCGTGCGTGCTTTCTTGTGTGTGTTCACAGTGTCGCTTCAGATTTCCCTTTTTGTACGTAGTCGATGCTGCCATCTCAGTACTGGTATTACCTGATGGAAATGGGCTTCTACCTCTCTCTGCTCCTCAGTCTCACATTTGATGTGAAGCGCAAGGTGAGTGGGGCACATACAAACCAATAAATATATTATTATATAATGTACGATACAAATATACTACATTTACATTACTATAGCTTAATGGTTTTGTATTAGACAATATGTTTGCTTATTCTACTTCATTTAAGAATGCTTGATTCTGATTGGGAGGAGGGCATTAACCCGGCAGATTGCCCGCTGACTTGTCGGTTCTACTTGCTGCTGACTGAGCACAGCATCATAAAATAGTAGATCAATACGCCGCTTATATTTTTTGGAATATTTGATTCTGATTGGCTGCAGGGTGTCCATAAATCCCTGATACATGGACACCTGTTAAAGGGACACTGTGTAATATTTTAAGTCATTTATTACCTCAAATCAACGTATTCATTCATAAATAAGTCCTCATTGTTGTAAAATTATCTCTGCCAAAAATCTCACTTATCCTCCTGAGCGAAGAATTATTAATATGTAGTTACATAGGACGGGTAAGCTTCATGGAGGCTTCCATGTTCTTCCGGTCTATGAACTGCCGAGAGGGACAAAAAGCACTACATGGTACAGGAAATGCAAACGCATTTTCACTCTGAGCCAGCGTGAATGATGACTGAAATAATTCACTATCTTGCTCGAGGAATAATTACTCATACATCATTAGCTTACACTAATGATTCAATGCAGTTTGAAATAAGGAACCTCATCATCACTCGAATGACTCGATGAGGTAGTATTGGATGTCATGACTCATGACACAGCTTCTTGGCACATACTGCCCACCGTAGTTTTTGAACAAGCGAGCACTATTAGTTTGAATGCAATATACAATTGTGTGTGTGTGTGTGTGTGTGTGTGTGTGTGTGTGTGTGTGTGTGTGTGTGTGTGTGTGTGTGTGTGTGTGTGTGTGTGTGTGTGTGTGTGTGTGTGTGTGTGTGTGTGTGTGTGTGTGTGTGTGTGTGTGTCTGTGTGTGTGTGTGTGTCTGTGTGTGTGTGCAGGACTTCAAAGAGCAGGTTGTCCATCATATAGCCACCCTGACGCTCCTGGCATTCTCTTGGGCTTCGAACTACATCCGCATCGGAACGCTCGTCATGGCAACCCATGACAGCGCCGACATACTGTTGGAGGTCAGTTCAGCCCTGACCACACAATAAACACAACACCTGAGTATGTGCTGTTGACCTTAACCAGCTAATTCCTTTCTGATGTGTCCACGATCCCAAGGGTGCAAAGATATTGAACTACGCCAAGTGGAAGAGATCTGCCGACGCCATGTTTGTGGTGTTTACCTTAATCTTTGCACTGACCAGAATGGTCATTTTACCTTTTTGGTGAGTATGATGATTGCTATCATTTTCCACAAATCAATGAGAAAGCTCATCATTGATTTGTGCTTGTTTTTTCGAGCCGATTTGGGAATGATATTAAATTATCAATCGTCAACAGGTAAAAACAAATATGTATTAAAACAAATAATTCAGGTGGTACATTTTTTGCGCTTAAATGTTACCAGTTGTTTCCAATGTACATTGGGATTGGTCAGCCACTCTATGATAGACGTGTATGTTAAACCAATCAATGCTTCTTCATGTCCCCCAGGCTCATACACTGTACGTGGGTGTATCCGGTGGAGCGCTTCGAGCCTTTCTTTGGCTACTACTTCTTCAACGCCATGCTGGTGGTGCTGCAGATTCTCCACTTCTACTGGGGGTTGCTCATATCCAAGATGCTCTACAAATGTCTCTTCAGCAAGGTGAAGAGCTGTTGTGCAGTCTATATGTGTGGTGTGTGTGTGAACAACATCTGGGAAATCTTTGAGAGGGTTACATCGAGTTCTGCATTTTGTGCACATTTTGTCCAGTAATGTGTGAATAATGTATAGTATGCGGGTGTTACGTATTTATCTTGTTGTATTAGATTAATGAGCCGGTGAAATGAACAAAAATGAATACTATAATATGATATTGAAAGTATTATATACCACCAAAAAATATATATAATAAATATTTTATGGAAGTCAGAACATACATTCCGCATTGTTCAGGTATACAGTATGTCATTTGTCTGTGTGTCTGTTGTTCATCTTGCAGCTGGAAGGCGATGAAAGAAGTGACGAGGAAGAGGAGGACAGAAGTGATGAGGAAGAGGAGGGCAAGGACCCACCGAAGAAGGAGAACCAGAGGCTGGATCACACAACCAGCTGTCGGCCCAGAGGCCGGGCCAACTGAATCTGAACTAGGCGGACAGTTGTGGATTGAGACACAAATACATGACAATGAATATGGATTACTGTGGAAGAGGATGCCTACAATGAGATTCAAACTGCATAGATTGCAATTTCCAATGCTTTTCCATACGTTTCTTCTGGCCAAGATTCACATTTGATTGTATAGGCGTAATGCAATACTTAATAATTCAAGGAGAAAACAAAAATATGTCATACTTAAGGTTAACACGCTTTATTAATGCGTGTGTGGGCTTAACACGCCCCCTGCCCTACGCATTAAACACATCGCTGCTCAGACGGAGCATCACCAATCACCATCCACACACACCGGGTTGTTGATCCTGGACAAACGCTGCAATGTCATCAGATCAGAACATCAGATCAGAACATTAATCAGAAGATCAAATCAGAAGATCAGATCAGAACCTCCGATCAGAACAGCTTACCGTCTGAACAACCCCAAAGTCCTTAGATGCCCAATGTCAACAAACTGATAACAATGCCATCAATATTGCTTAAGGACATGAGCAATTCTCAAACATAAACCACAATAAAACTGGATTAAACTAAACAGGCGGTTGCTGCTGATAAATTAAGGTGACAGTTTTGCTGAAATAAAACTTGTGGTTTGGCAGTCCATGTATCAACAAATGATCTGATGTTTGACGAATGCATAAGATTGTTAAACATGTTATGTACAACAATTTACTTATATTTAGTCTGATTTTAGTATTCTGAATTGTTTTAGTTTTAGTCTAGATTTAGTCGACTAAATATTTTGTTGACTGAAATCGAAGTGTAAAGCATTATTTAAAGGCAGTGTTGCAGGTTAACCGGAAGTTTTGATTAATGGGTATGTGGTATACCCCCCATTTTTGTATTTTGTGTAGTCCCTTTTCATGATTCTGTGATATTTTCTTAATGTACGATGGAGTTACATGTTTTGGCCAATAGATGGCATTAGACCCCTGAATAATGCAGTTGCATGGCGATTTGGAATACTGAACAAAGGAAATCAGAACGTTGTTGTTACTGCAAGTGAAGGAAGGAAGCATTCGCATTCACGAAGTGAGCAGTAATAAGTTTGCAAAATACGGAATAAATGTGAAAATATTTCCCAGCACGCTGTTGAGAGTTATCTTTCTTCAAGTGTGCAACAAAATTGGTGTCAGAACAGGGACTCAGCGTGAGCAAAAACAGAGTTAGAAGAAATAAAAGACGTTGGAACACACAAAATGGAGCTGGAGCAGCTACAGGATGAGCTGAGTGAGCAGCTACTTTGTAATCTAAAGATTGAACAGCTAAAAGAGGTGTGTATTCAAGCTAAAGTTTCTCCAGAAGGAAAGAAGCACACGTTGATCCGAGCAATTAATGGATCAGAAGATAAAGCATTAGAAGACGATGAACTCAAGGTTGCAGAGACATTTGTGCAAGATTTGTTAGCTACAGCTAAGCAATTGAGCGAAACCGCGCCAAAACCAGATGGGGATGAGAAACACAACGAGGAGCTACAAAGGCTACAGAAACAATATGCTGAAATGCAGTTGAATTTTCAGAAGTCAACGAAATTGCTTGAGGAAGAAATGAGTTGGCTAAGGGAGAAAATCTACAGGACGTCTAGCTCGCCCGTTGAGCCTCCATTCCCCAAAGCACCTTAACGCCTCGTGCCCACTGCACCGTCAGTCAACGGACGTGGGAAGGCGTGGCTGACGGATGGGGGAGTAGTCTTTGCAGATGCATCCGTCAGCCAATCAAATCGGTTCGCCGGGTTCTTCCCGCTTCTTCCTGCTTGTTGCGAGGCAAGATGACCCGCTTTCCCGCTTTCCAGTATCGTCAGAGCCCAAGTCGCGTCACAGTGCTTACATTTGCATACGCGATCTGATTGGATGACGGAACCGTCGCTGCCGAAAAAGTTGAACATTTTTCAACTTTCTGACGGTGGCGAACGCTCCAACTGAACGGACGGATCCACAATGCATTGCGCGTCCGTCCCCATTCAAAGTCAATGGGCAACGGTCAACTGACGGAGGTAGTGGGCACGGGGCGTAAGTCGTCATCAGACGTGAGTTCCGAATTAATGGCCAGATAGGGGAGTTAGGGCAGAAAGACAAGTTATCGTACACTAACCTCATGCACCAAATAGACACTGGAAAACGTAAGGGCCACGGGGATGCCGAAATTGTCGAAGCTGTAGTAAAAGCTTCTACCCCAGGACTCAGTTTACGTGATATGCTGGAAGCTAAAAGTAATTTGACTGGTGCATTTGAAGACGATTTTCAAAGCTCATTTCAAAGAAAAACGTACTACAGATATGTTCCACAGACTTGTTAACATAACTCAAGATGTAAAAGAATCCCCTCACAACTTTCTTTTTCATGCGATTGTACTCAACGAGAGGTTAATGGCGGCTGCAAAAGATGCCAGCTCAGATGTACAGTACAGCCCAAATATCATTCAGAAGAAGTTTCTTAGGTCAATCAGCACAGGGTTACTGAGTGATAATGTTAAAGTGCTGTTAAAAACTCACCTGGATGACCTAGGAGTGACTGATGAGACATTGATCGAGAAAATTAAAGGGGACATATTATGAAAACAGCACTTTTCCTGGGATTTGGGGTGTTGTTGTGGATATATGGTGCTCCCACACGCATACAAACTTTGAAAAAAGTCTGTACATGATTTTTCGAGTAAGATGCGCATTTCTGGAAGCAGCCCGCCTCAAGCTACCAAACGACCGAGTCAGTTTCAGCGCCCCTTCCTACGTAAGAAGGGGCACTCATTTGAATATGAACTCCCACTTCCCCACCCCCCTTCAATCAGAGTATAAGTAAGATACGGCCTATTGTGTTGCATGTTTAGAATTCATCATGTCGAGGATTCACAAGAGGTGTTCTGTTGTTGGCTGTATGGACGTCCACAAATCCCTCCATCGTGTCCCAGAGGACGAAAGAGCGACGTCGATTGATTTCATTTTTGAAGGCGAAGTCCCGGCTACAGTTGGCAAAAACCTGTTGGTCTGCGCTATAACCACTTTACGACTGACTGTTTCTCCAACTTCGGTCAGTACACGGAAGGATTAGCTGTGAAACTTTATCTCTACGAGGGGTCCCTTCCAACTTTGCGTGGAATACCTGCAGACGAGGGACATGTAAGTATACAAATAATTAGCTGTGTGTTTCTTTAGTATATTAGCATGAACTTGTGCGTGTTGTGGCGTGAGTTTTTCCATTGAAAACGAAGAAAGGCTATGGAAAGCACATGCTGCAAAGCTACCAAGGATACATTCAGTGAGACAATGGGTGAACGAGATTTTTATAGGGAAACGTTCGCATTGTGGGTAGTTAATGCAAAGGTGACATAGGGGAGTTGGAGTGACCATCGTTGAGACTGCAAGACAGTTAACGGAATCTACATAACAAAGAGTCATTCGACAGACATGGCCTGAGTATCAGATTTTGTGGCTGCAATGGCAATTCAAATACCAACGAAGCTCCCATCCAGAAAGAGGAAGGGAGGTATCTAAAGGTACAGGGAGAATGTAAACAATTCCTTATAATGTGAATAGTAATTATATATACACGGTGAATATAATTTGAATATTATAGTTATGCTTGATATTTAAAAGACACAGAGCTATACATGCAAGATAAGGTTGACATATTTTTTGCCGATAGGCCTCATGCATCATCGGAGTTACCTGCTACAAGGGATATTGGCTGCAATACTGAGCCACCTCAGAGACACCATGTTGGCACACAACTCTCTTTGAAGACTCTTCATTCACATTACAGAAGTGAAGGTTGGTAGTGTTTATACTGTAACAGTGCAGTCATGTTTAATTCCTAAGAATGCCCTGCTATCATAAATATATACTTTTTGTTACAGCTGTCCAGGCTACTGTGTCCTTCAAGGACTTTGGCATAACCGATAAGTAGGAAACTTACCAATAAGTAGGATATTATGTATGATATTTTTGTCTTTCAGCAACTCCTGCATTCTACAAGCTGGAGAAGGCGCTGACCAAGAAGACAGTCCTGAGGGATATAGCAAAGCTCAGTCCCCAGCACCTGACGTTCAATAAATAAATAAACAAATAAATGCACATAAATACCAGAAAATATACCAAATATTCAAAGTGCAAGTGTTGTTGAATAATCTAGTAACTAGTGATTCCCTTTTGTGTGTATTGCACAGAGTATGTGAATGATGCAAATGATTTGATGGACATGATCATTGAGAAGGTATTTGTCGACCCAGCATCGTACAGAGATTCTGAAGATAAACATCCCGCCGGAACTGTCTTCAGAATATGAGCATCCAGACAAGGAGGAGGTCATCGCCAGCTACGTCTCCAGATTCAATCAAGGGAGGGTGGTTTGAAGCCTCCGTATCTTCCATGGGCGTCAGGAAACTCGCGGTGTATATGAAGAACAGCGCATGATGGGATAACAACCCGTATCTTCCGCCCAAGGAAGCCCCAGCACCAGCTCACAAAATTTCTATAGGGAAAATTTAACATTGTTAGTCAACAGGTTCTACAATGTCAACATCTGCGTTCACGTTTTCTCATTGAATTCAGTGAACTCTTCACTTATACTGTATTTAGATGCACAAATATTCATGACTGCGTTCAATAAATGTTTATTGTGTCTGTACAATGTTTTATGTGAATTAATGCGTAATATGCAGTATCTGGTTATGAAAAAATTGGCTATATGTTAAAATATGATGTGAAATTGTGGCATTGGCTGACTTTATTTAGTTTATTGTGTATGAACAGTCAAGTAGGTTATTATAGGTAAAACTCACTGCTCTATCCCCCGTAGTCGCAAAGGAGCGTAGTCAGCTCTGTAAATGTTGAATGTGTTCTGCAGCAAGAACACATTTAGACAAACCGGTTCTACACCTGGATGGTCTATCATACAGGGAGGCCTTTCATCCAGCTGTTCCAGTCGTCTTGTAACCTATTATCGATAACATAAGGTGAGTATCTGCAGTGGCATGTTATCAGAAATCATGCACTGCAAACATAAGTGAAGGAAAGGGTTAGGTAGCTGCTAATGTTACCTGAGGTACCTCCTGACAGCATACGTTCTCAGGCTCTGAGTGCATTGTGGCACATTTCCCACATGTGCGCCTATACAAACAAATACAAATAAATCATGCATGTATAATGCTAAATAAATAAACCTGGCATACCAGTATTTGCAACCAATAATAGCTCCCACGTCTGAGATTGGTGCGTGCTCTAGTCTAGATGGCCACATTTTACTAGCCTGAGGTGAATGTCCAGTAGCGCTAGTCATTCTCAAGTTTACTACACAAACACATCTGGTTGACATAATTTCACTTTTTGTGAAATAGAAGAAAAATATAGTTATACTACTAGTAGTAGTGTAAATTCAATAGGCTTACTATATAATCGCCTAGCTTCTAAAGATGGCTACTAGATACTTATTTTTATTTCGTTTGCACTACAACTATGACACATATTTTCCAAGAGCACCTTACCATGCATACTGAATCACAAGTTCTGTCACTGCAAGCGTCTGATTCAAGCATCTGAACCCAACGCAGACTATTCATAATATTCTAATGAACACGGTAGAGGCAGTGAATGAAGTATTGATTAGACAGAGATTCAGACACTGTCACAGAGTGTGAGAGGAGAGTTGACGGAAAAGATGGCGGTTGACCTAGTTTCAAAGTTTATAGGCCTACCGTGTATACTCGGTAATACCGGTGTTGACGCGAGTGTATTACTCGGTGGGAAAATGTCCACACCGCGGCAACTCTAATGTCTTCTATATATCTAGTGCCAGTAGCTAGCGTCTAACTTATACGGGAAACTCAGACAATGACGTTGAAAAGTTCCTTAAAAAATAGAAAGTTTTTCTTTGACTAACCATTCAGAAGCATCCTGCTGAATTCTCGGAGCCTAAGGTTCTGCAGGAGCCTCCTCTCCTTCTTCAGGATCCGATTCAGGTTCGAACATATATGGTTGAACCACTGAAGCTGCCATGTCCGCTAATTTCACATGCTACGTACACTCTCTCCGTAACCATGGTAACAGTTTGTTAGAAGGGTGTGTCCAAATGCAATGGGCGGTAGCTAATTTGCATTGAAGCTACACCCCCCTGAAACAGCGCATTCTGAAAGGGACTGAACCAGAGAGAATAGCTGTAGGCGAGATTTTTTTTCCTAAAAGTCAATTCAAGCAAACAGCTTCAAAAACATGTTTTTGGAAACTCAAATGCTATGTTTACTTGTTGTAAAAATAGCATAATATGTCACCTTTAAATAGTTAGTTGAATGACGTCACGTGTAAGGCGGATTGTTCTAGAAGATTACTCTTTGTCAGCTAGAGATGCGGCATGAGAGAAGGTGAACAGCTTGTGATGAATCTAGTTTCAAAGTCCCTGCAAATAGCATGCAGCCAACGAGGTAGGCTATGTTTTTTGTTGTTTCCCTGTATTTCGTTTGGCTTGTTTGGCTCTTTGTGTTCCGTGTTATTTATGATCTTATGTAAGGCTAATGCCGTTTCTGTTGTACTGTGTGTTCATCTATAGTTTTCACGGTGAAGTTGGAGTAAAAGTCTGCAATAAAACCCGTCAAAGGAACCACTGGTGTCTGCCGACTGCTTTTAGACTAGAGGGATTTATACAATATATTTGACATAGCAAACAATTTCACATTATATCTTAAAAATAAAACACAATTAGCTGTATTAGTCAAGGAAAGAACACTTTCAGACTTGGAATTTGTGTTTATATACGTGAACCACCAAATGTCAGAGCTTTAACGGCCAATCACACAAATCACACGCATGTCATGGGACCAGAGCCCGTCTACGAATATTAGACATTCTCTGATGGGACCCAAAATGAATTGGATTTTTACTTCCGGAACCACACTGCGGCGCTCTGCTGCCCTCTAGCGACGTCATGGTGAAGTAGGAACCGACTGTCAGTGTTGCCAGATTTCCCGCCCAATCTGGCAACACTGCCGATTATGTACGACGCAAGGTTACCATGACAATACCAAACACAAAACGACTTCCAGAGGGAGAAACTACCTTGAAATGTGTCTTAACTAAGCTTGAGTACGTTTTCTTTCAATTGCAATATGGCAAATGTCAGAAGTTACTGCCTCAACGTCCGAGTCGGAAACTGGAACGAAGATATGTACTTAGCGGAGGTAAGTGAAACGAAGAAGTCAGCCGTGTCCATGCTCCGCTGGATACTGTGGATAAAAGGTGGCCTACAAGTTGTTAACGTTGGTGTTCATGTCTTTCAGGCTGAGCTGAAAGATTTTGTTGAGAGAAAAGAGAGGGGCCAGCTCGCTGTCCAGAAGAGCAGCTTCCTGAACGACAGCCTTCTTCAACAGGTGAAGCGGTTCATCGTGTTGATTGATCTACCGCTGCTCCACCCCGTCCACCTCTTAAAACACACAGAATGCCCCCAAAGGGACAGGCATACAGGAGGTTGTGGGGGCCTGTTGACAATTTAGAATACCGAATCAACTTAAAAGCCTGACATGATTGATCTATAATGTCTATGTGGGCCTAACAAATTAACCATGAACGTAGTAGGCCTAAAGGGACGTTACCTCCTATGCGGACTGGGAGGACGTGTCCCCTACAATGTTGGATGAGAGCGAATATGTCTCGCTCTCTCACAATATTTCCTTGTAACGTCTAGCGATCGGACTCACGAAAAAGGCCCAGAAACGGCTGTTTTTCCTGAGGCAGCTCAGGAAATTCAAGCTGCCAACATACATGCTGGTGAATTTCTATACGGCCATCATCGAGTCCATCGTCACCTCCGCCATCATCACCTGGTTCCCCGCAGCGGCGGCCAAGGACAAGGCCAAGCTGCAGCGGGTGATACGCTCGGCGGAGAGGGTGATTGGATGCCCCTTGCCCCCCCTTGGGGCCCTGTTTAACAGCAGGGCTCTGGGGAGGGCCAGGAAGATAATGGCGGACCCAGCACACCCAGGCCACGGTCTCTTCGTTCCGCTCCCTTCAGGCAGGAGGTTGCGGTCACTAAAGACTCTAAAAACTAGACATTCGTACAGCTTCTTCCCCACGGCCATCCGACTCCTAAATGCACTGCCCCCCCCCCCCCCCCCCCCCCTGACCTGTCTCCCCACTCAGTGATCCAGTGATCAAATGGTCTGTTGTACCCAATCACGTGAGCTCTCTGCACTTTGGCACTCTATATTTATTATATTATTTATTTACATTTGCAATGTCTTGTCCTGTCTTGTCTGTCCTGTTGTGAACTCCACTGTACCAAAACAAATTCCAAACGTGTTTACATGTCATGGCAATAAAGTCTTCTGAATCTGAATCTGAATCTGAATCTGACTATAGGAATGCAGTATCAGCGCATTCGCATGCTTGTTCGTCTCCAAGGAATACATGGTCGGCTCAAAATTAATATATCATTTTTATATACAGCTTATATATATATATATATATATATATATATATATATATATATATATATAGTATATATATATATATATATATATACATATATATAGTAGTACTATATAATAGCAGGCCTGTCGCACAATTTAATCAAATTGGTCAGTGGCATGTCCCAAGCAGCCTGCAGCTAACACACACACACAGCACGCGAAAACGCCCACATACACCGCACGCATATACATACATGCACACGCGCACGAACACAAACGCACGAGCTGACGCAGACGTTTCAAGACAAAGGCAGCACAGGACACTGCATACACACACCGCACGCACACACATGAACGGCAAGCGCCCTGCAGCTCACACACATACACAGCACGCGCGAACACACACATGCACGCACGCGCATACACAGCGCATTCACACGCACACGCCTACGAACACACACGTGTGCGCTGACGCAGACATTTCAAGTCAAAGGCAGCGCATACACACACACACACACACCGTACACACATGCATATGATACACGCATGCACACAGGCACGCGTTGAAAGACAACGGCAAGATCCATCCCGCATCCCGCAATGTCTTACGATATCCCCCCTTCCGGTGTCGCCGTCGACAAACTCTCCTAGGTAAGATGTTCTGTCTATAGACTGTAGAAATTGCGATAAGAGAAGTTAAGAGACAATTCCTCACGGTCGTTAATTTTTTCACATAAAAACCGTTAGGCCTATATTCAAACATTGCCTGGGCTTTTGAACTGAGTTCAGAGTAGTGTTGGCTCGTTCGTTCGCGAACCGGTTCGAATGACCGAGTCTTTAGGACGAACGAACTGAAACGGTTCGTCTCTCTCGTTCGTTCGGTCGTCTCGTTCACCATTCGATTCACCGGAAACTCGACTGAACGAACGAACGAGTTTCCGGTAGCACTAACTCCACTGAGTCTGACTGACTCAGCTGAGAACCGTGCAATGGCGTGCATTCCATGATGAGATTCACTGTTACCGGAAACTAGGCTGAATCGCGAACGACTCCTCCACGTTCAGTCGAGTTTCCGGTGAATCGATTCACCGGAAACTCGACTGAACTAGGAGGAGTCGTTCACGAATCGTATGTTCGTTCAGCCTGGTTTCCGGTAGCGGTAAATCGCATCATGGAATGGACCCCATTGCACGGTTCTCAGCTGAGTCAGTCAGACTCAGTGGAGTTAGTGCTACCGGAAACTCGACTGAACGAACGAACGAACGAACGATTCGCAAACGACTCCTCGTGACGAACTGAATCACGCGAACTGGGTCACAGAAACGAATCATTGAATCCACCAATTTTGTCGGGGGGGGGGGTATATTAACATTAGCCTGGCTCCGCCCGCCTAAGTACTTCCGCTCAATTTGAATTTCCCTGCTTCAGTACTAGGTCTAGACCTGCTGTATGTAATTTGGTTTTCTGGGGCCGCCACAGCGGCGCCCAATCAGCGAACAGAGGGTGTGTCTGAGAACAATGACGATGGCGTGCCGTGTTGTCAACGATTAGACCCAGCTTCGAAAGTTGACTGCATACATCATCTCTGGCCTTACTATAAAATATTGATTTACAATGTGCAATTTTTTCCCTGATAAATTAAATTTGACGAACAAAACCTGCAGCTGTCGTTGACGGACATTTTCGTGCAGACGCGCAAGGTGTTTGGTTTGTGTACAACCTGCGCGTGATTCCCGGCGCATGACATACGTCACAACCAAACGTTAGCGATTGGTTATGGCAGATCCAGAGTGGCACTGGGCAGATCCAATCATTTTAAACTTCAACAGACACCCGCCTTCAAGTGAGTTAACGTTTGTCAATTGATTAGGTCCAGACTCTCTGTACAAATGAAATTAAGTGAAGTACGAGAGTCTGGTAGAACCAGGCTATATTAACATGTGACTGCATACAAATGTCTCAAGAGACATGGTGACTAATGTATGATAGTAAGCATTATTGTCCCTAACACTTATATTCAGAAACAATACTGCCTCAAAAGGCTATTGGCCTAAGCAACACCAGTAGAGGCATATACTTTCCCCTGAAATTGTAAATGTTGCAAACGTGCAAAAATATATATTTATGTGGCATTCAGTCCAATGTTTCAAATATATCTGTCACATTCAATAGGCCAATGCTGTGGTAAAGTGTGTAAAGTATGGCCAAGTGTTTCTTTCTGTTCAATAGATAGAACTCCATCAATCCCCTGTAGGCGAAATTTGTTAATGTTTGTCCCTATAAAACAATAATGGTAAAAATATATATACAAAACATGACGGTAACTCTCAGGTCAAACCGTCCAATCTGAAGGCTGTACTTAAAGGGGTAGTTTGGAATTTTGTACAAAGGGCCTGATTCCCAAGTGAGCTTTGGTATTCTTTATCACTGGAGACAGTTTTCAACACATTTCATTCAGTCCTTCTAGTTGCAGAGTTCGCTCGTGCTAGGCTAGCGCACGTTAACGGGCAATGCTAGCCTGCTATTAAAAACAGTGTTACCCACTCCACAGTACACCCGAGGTAAATCAATTATAACGACAGACTATACATTTAAATGTCTGTTTATAGAATAATGTTAGAAATAAAACCAACCTTGCATTGCATTGCATTTTGAGGGAATTGCTGGGTCTCAGCAGCAGTGTTATATTCCTGGTAGTAGGCTACGGCAGCGGCGGACTGATACCTAGGTTACCGGCTCTAATTTTTTTACCTGCCGCTGTCATTGCTACAAACGCAGAGTACAGTGAACGAAGGAATTCTATTAGCGTATTCCATTAAATAGATATGGCCACGTTTGTAGGACTTAGCGATGCATCTGCTTTTGAAGACGATTATGAGGAATTTGTTTTATCCAACGAACCGTACATGTACGAGCCGGTGTTTTGATGTCCAAGCCAGCAGCAACAGGCCACAGTTGAGTCCTTTCTGGATCTCGCACTGGAAATTGGTGGAAACTTTGTGGTGCCCATCTGTAGCGTTTATTTCTACAATTTCTAAAAGCACACTGAACTACCATGTTGCCTAGTCCTTCAATTTCGCTTCTGTCCCACGCTTCTCTGTTTACGTTCTTCGGTCGTGATTCGGTTACAAAACTAACCGGCGCATAGTTCAGCTTCTGCTGAGAAAGTAGTCCCTCGATGATTCATGCGATGCAAGGTTCGTTTTATTTCTAACATTATTCTATCAACACAGACATTTAAATCTATAGTCTGGCGTTATAATTGATTTACCTCGGGTGTACTGTGGAGTGGGTAAGACTGTTTTTAATAGCAGGCTAGCATTGCCCGTTGCCGTGCGCTAGCCTAGCACGAGCGAACTCTGCAACTAGAAGGACTGAATGAAATGTGTTGGAAACTGTCTCCAGTGATAAAGAATACCAATGCTCAGTTGGGAATCAGGCCCTATGTCCAAAATTCCGAACTACCCCTTTAACCTCTCCCCCTACTCACTTCCACCAATGCAAAAAAGCGAACAGAACTAAGTAGGGGAGGGTGTAGCCTAACTAGTTTGTGAACGAGCCAGAGAAACGCAACGCAAATTCAATGTGAACATGTTTGAGGCTTTGTAATAAAATCCAGGACGATTTTCAAATTCCGCCCGGACACATTTTTTTAAAAGTGTCTCAAAAAGGGGGCATGTCCGGGCAAAAGAGGACGTCAGGTTACCCTACGTACGGGGAATCCATTTGATTCCTACCTGTTCCACTGTTAAATAGCTGTGCAAATTGGTGGGCGCTATATTGGTAATTTCTCTGCGTGAGTAATACGAAGTGTGGCGTGTGTCAGCGTGTGCATGGGTTGAACTTTGTGTGTCTCACGACGAATGCGTGAGACTTGAGAGCCCTGCATTGCGCCGACCGGCATATCAACACACACAAGCCACGTGATCTTAAAGAGACAGTGTTATTGACAACGAAAACGTGTCGATAACACAGTATGGTGAATTATGTTAGAGTCCACCTCAAGAATATACTTTGTTGCTCAAATGTAATATTACCCTCTTCCTTGAGCGTCCCGAAATATCTTTACACTTTTTTGCTCAAACTTAATATTACTCTTCTCCTTGATCCTCCCAAAATGTCTTGCGATATTGATATCCCCCCTCCCCCTGCGGACATTTTTTATGTTTTGTGTGTATGCTATGTGTGAGCTACTACTGCCTGTCTTGGCCAGGACATTTGAAGAGATGTTTAATCTTAATGATGATTATTATTTTCAACTAACAAATAGTATTTGCCATGCATTTTAAAATGTCAATGCTCTTTTCAGCCCTGAATAATGGTTAAAGCTATTGAATAATTGATTTGCTTGCATAGTACACTACACTTCCATTGAACAATTACCCCTGTTACCCATAAATTGACTCATTATAATGCAATCAAATGCCCCGACACAGCTGCTTTCAGACACACCTGTAAGTCCTGATATTCTCCTGCTATACAACATATCCTGACATTTGTACCCTGAAAATCTCCTGAATAATACTACCCCTGAGGTAGTATTTTTTCCGTAGGAAATGTAAATTACCTTATATGTGAATGAGGAGTATAAAGTCTGTATTTCTCACACCACTTCAGTGGGTGTGTTGATGACACTTCTGCATGTCATTGAGTGCCCCCCTAAATGATAATCAGCCTGTTGCCTTTTGTTCGCTGAATGGCTAAAAATATTTAAATGTTGGCACTGCTTTTAAGAGTCATTTGTGGTGAACGCTAAAAGATAGGTCTTATCGTAACCCTAAAAGTACACATCATACAATAAATTACAATAAATTAGTTCACAGCTGCACGTGTATATCATTATTTTTATTTTTATTATTGTCACAGTCAGCAGAACATTATAGGGTACCGTCCCTCCACTCACTGTTTTCTCAGTTAAATACAGAAATCAACTACATTTGTCCAAGTGTTCGTTAAATGTGAAAATAAGCAAAAGAATACGCTTTCTATCTCCGGTAACGCATTCGTTGGCGACGCCAATAACATTTGTATTCACCTATTACGTAATGAAGCATGCATAATAATTTCCTCCTTACGTTATGAAGCAAGCATAATAATTTGTAAGCCGTTTTCACACATTTTTGCCGCATTTATATCTTAGGAGATTCGACCCTGAGGGTGATTGACACTTGATGCTTTATATGCGGACATCGATGTCGTTCAGACATCATTAGAATAAACGGGGTGTTTAGGGGGGTGGGCTTGCAAGGTGCGGGATATGTGTGGCTCATCGCGATCATCTTAAATGTTGCTAAATTGATGCATCATATATTCCGTTGCATCCACAAAATCCGAAGCATCGATCGATGAAAGATTGGTGCATGAGTTAGACAAATAGAAGAAACGACTGTTACGTAGGTGGGTTGGCTCATCCTTATTAACGTATTCCGTTCAATGTAAACATCAGGTTAGTATAGGTAGTTATTTTGTATGAGGATTTCAATCCCTTTTCTTTTCCCCCCCTCTGCTCAGGTACCCCCGCCCCTTGTACGGGCTGAGGTCACGTCAGCCCTATTCAGTGTATGCTGTGTACATTTATATGTATATACGTTTAGTTAAACACCTTTCTATGTGACAACGACGAAGAAGAAGGGCACACACACCTTACCCGATTGGTCACCCCCAATGTGTGTCCCTCTAATCATGATAGTTATTTAATAAATATACAATATAATCGAATTTAAAAGACATCTGTGTTGGTGTGTGTGTGTGTGTGTGTGTGTGTGTGTGTGTGTGTGTGTGTGTGTGTGTGTGTGTGTGTAGGTGGACCTCACTGTGTCCACAGATGGAGGGTTACACATCGGCGACACTGTGATGCTGGTGAATATGGGCGGCTCCAGCAGGGGGTGCACTGCTGTTAGCATCAATGCAGACACTAGCAGCTTGACAAACCCCCCTGGCCCAGTCATCCAAGCCCCATGTGGCGTCAGCGCTGGTCAAAGTGTACAGCCCTGCACCCGCACTGCCTTTAGCATCACAAGGTACACACCTTCCCCATACGTGCTAGCCTGTATCTGTAGCCATCTAAAGTAAGCGCCGTGGTGGTTGTGGTTATAATGCTTGCTATGTCTCTTATTTAGTATAGATGGCGCTTCTTCTGGAACACCTCTGTATTATGGGCAAAGTTTTGCTCTGAGAACAACAAGCGGTTTTGCTGGTGCTGTGAGTAATCATATACTGCTATCTAATCATTTATCTATCTAATCATTATGTGTTCAACCCTGGACGGTTCAACACGCTGCGTTGTGTCTTGAGGGATACATGTGTGCTGGGGGGGGATGGCAAGACCTGGTGTTCTCTAATCTAATCAGTAAGGCTTCTTTGGTCACTATGCCAAGATTACCTTTTTAACTTGATGTCTCCAGATTGGGTCCATCAGGTGCAGACCACGTTCTGAACAGCACTGCATTGACGCTTGGTTAAATTCTTCTTTGACAACACATTCCCTTGTTCCTCTATAACAGGGGTTCTCAAAGTTTTGACAACTGAGGGCCAATTTAGGAACCCAAAATTTGACTAAGGGCCGCCAAAGAAAAAAAGAAATTGGTGGCAAACGCCGTCAGCATCCCAGTGGTCAAAAAAAACATTGCACCGTGGACCTCCGGGTATGAGGTCAAGTGAGGTCTAAATCACTGAAACTGAGGTTCAACCTTTCAAAGTAATGTACAGTCGGATTAAAAATAACAAATGTAAAAGGATTTAATTGAAATCTAGAGAGTCGACTTTTCTCTTTATATTTATTTATATTTGTTTAAATTAATATTGATATAATAATAAAAAGAAAACATATTTTTTATTTTTTTTATAACTTACATAATTATGTATGTCATTGCTGGCCGCCAGGAATGATTCTGTGGGCCACCATTGGCCCGCGGGCCGCACTTTGAGAACCAATGCTCTATAACAACAAAAGCATATTTTTAGTGACAGACTTCAGGTTGTGACTAAAAATATGGGATTGATGGTTACTTGACTCAGTAAAACCACCCTAAACATGTTATCTCTGTGTGGTTGTATACTTTTATTTTCTCCCTAGCTGTGTTTGACCAGTGATCTGCAGACCTTTCAAAGGGTAGGTCTAGATATTGTTTATAAACGTGTGTGTGTGTGTGGGTGGGGGGGGGGGGGGGGGGGGGGGGCATTATTCCTTATTGTGTAGGCCTGTGTTCTCTTTGTCTTTAAGCCCCACATTTATTGTGCATTTATGTGTGTTTGCCTCATGTTGCTAACACAGTAAATGTGTCAGAAGTGGTTTACTTGTTTTCCTACTCCGTTATAGTTAATAAGGAAAAGTGAGGCAGGTAATAGTGGGAATTTGTAAGTATGAGTTGGACATCTATCGGTTGGACATGTATTTGTCGTATAAGCTGACACCTGTAGGATGCCACCAGATGTATTGGATGAATCAAATGAAAAGGAAAACCGCTATGCATCACAGGATATGGTGCAGAATTAAATCGAAATTTGCTCACTTATTTTACAGCGCATTTTGGTTCTTAAGTTCTAGCCTTGAGAGACCATCCAGATATTGAGGTTTGGCCTTCGCAATAAATATCAGTCAGTCCAGGAATTGATTTCCAAGTATGGATCACTCAAATGGTGCACTTTGTGGGTAACACGTTAACAAATTCTGAGACGGCCAAATTTGTTGCTGACATTTCTTTCCTTGAATTTAAGTGTGCAAAGAAGTCCCGCCTGCAGGAAGTGAGTTTGAATATGGATAGTTCCTTCCTGTCATGGTGGAAGATTGTGCACTTTGACCCCCAGGAGAGGCTTGAGTATGAGGGTCTGCCCGCCCCTGTAAGTCTGACCTCATATCTATTTGCTCTATATTAACTCAAAATGCTATCATCTCTTCCTCATGCACCCAGCCATTCTTGTTATATTCCTATGCTATATTTCGAGTGTATTATTTCCAAAGTTCTTCCCTAGAGAGCTATATTCAGCCCTCGAGCCTTTATGTTATGTCATGATTTAATCTCATTGGAACGTCTCTTTTTTTATTTCTCTTTCAAATCTTTTTGCTTTGATGAGATTTACAAAATCATACGTTAATTTCTGCCATATTAGATGTTCTGCCATGTCCTAACCTTAAATAACCATCCATTGATAATCATCATTATGTTCAATGATGTCATCTCCACAGTCAAAGCTGAACCTATAATAAATTGTCATAACTACACAGCATCCCTATTTTAAAAAGAGGAACAATGCTGTCAATATGCAGTTTCTGCAATACCCCTTGTGTCAAGCTTTTTGCAATAGCATTGACTTACAGATGGAGTTGGAGATAATTGACACATTTATTGTACTTGAAATCCCAACAGGCAAATGTTAAAGTGTTGATCGTACACTGCAAGACAAACCAGGCTCTAGCCGTTCTGGGTGACCAAGTCCTTTGGTAATTACCTGTTCATGTTCTAAACTAAACATTGAGAAATTGACACATTGTATTGTAAACATTTGAGAGATGAACTCTGTTTCTGTGCAGGACTGCATTTGGCCGTGAGTATGAAGTCACAGCCCATACCTTCCTGGATTCGCACAAGGCTGAGAATGACAACAACCACTGGCTAATAGCCACCTCTGACCCTGGAGGGGCGGGGCTTCTAATTGTGGGACACCAAAAAGACAGAACAGCCGACGCAACAGAACCGCACAGTCCGACCCAAAATGAGTGACCATGCCATGTAAAATGGTAACAAAATGCAAACTTTATGTTTCTTTAAAACAGGGGCCGCACCGGAGTTATGAAACCAAAATAAAACATCTTTAAAAGCTCCACATATTTCCTGACTCTTTATTTAGAAATCGCTCATATGCTCATTTCAATCCTTTCTGTTATTTATGTCGCTCACACATTTGCATTGAGGTGATAACACGCTCTCATGCTCATTGATCGTTTGCTAAAGGTTTAGTTGACCATTCAGGTTGACCATTCAGAAACTGCCCAGCTGGAACTACCTGTAGACTAATTGAAATATGAATGTCAAGTGAAAGAGTAAGATATCAGTTTGCAAAAGGATTACAAATTAACTTCAGGTTTTATCAGTTGCTCAGACATATTAGTCAATTTAAAAATCCCTGTTATCATTTCATCATAAAAAGCAATAATTGAAGCTGGCTTTCTGGAAGCTTGTTTCCAGAGTTGGCTAACTATGCAGAACTCACCGTGTTTTGGAACACCAGAGCTATGGTTATTTATTGCAGTTATTCCTACCTGTCATCTTTTTCAAGAGCAGAAAAGTCAGAAAATGGTATCCAAACACAATGCATCTTAAATCAGGCAATTTAGCCTTATCGTGAAACCTCATTGAGATTTGTTTGGAATGGCTCTTGGCAACGACGAGAAGTTAATCATTACCTCGTGCTACAAAGGTAATCGAGCCCGAGCCCGAGGACAGCGATTTATTCTCACACTGCTCGGCATCTGTCCGCTGTCCGTGCACGCCTTTCCGGCCCAATGCACGTGATGAAATATGCATATCTGCATATCTGTTGTATGGATTTAGGATTTAGATTTAGCATTTAGATTCAGACTTCTATATAAGAGTTAACTTCAGATTTTACATTTAGATATAACATGTAGATTTAGATTAAGGATTTAGATTTAACATATAATTCTAATTTTATATATTAGAAAAAGTGACTTATTGGAAATATATTAGAAAATTGCAGTGCATTTTGGAGGGCTGTTTATTTTCTAAATCCGGGACAAAAGAATCAAAGCTCCAGATAAAGTGAAGCACGTTACAAATGAGCAGCAAAAGTTTACAAGGGGCACCCTATAGATCTTTAGCTTTACCGATGCCTGCATGCATTACTTATTTTTACAACAAAGAACAAAGCCTATAACTTTGGAGTTATAGGCTAAGTTCTAAGTACCCGGCCCGGGGTCCCAGAGTCTTTAGCAAGGACTAAGGAGCCCGGGGGCTTCTCTGTTGTTCGTGCTTATTGGGTCAATATTTTACGTTGCTTCACCTTTCTAGGAACCCACAGGTTCTCAAGCTTATCTCATCTAGCTTGTATAGTGAAGTTATTAAATCTGCATGTGGAGGCAGGTCTTTGCTCTAGCTTTCCTTCGAGGAGATGTCAGTTGAGTTAGACATCATTCCTCGGATTGCTCCCAGAGAGGACACAACGCAGCAGTATATACTGTAAGTGGAGCCTACTTATATGATATGATATTTTAAAGTATATATATACATTATCCTTCAATCACCATTATAGGCAGAGTTTTGTTCTGAGAACAATGAGTAGAGTGAGTAACCACATAGGCTACATGCTTCCTCAATATGTCTTCAGCTCTGGGCGTTTCAGGAGTTTGGTGCTTATTTTGCTGCCATGCTACGAGTGTGTAGATTCTTCCAGAATATTGTGCACTTTGACCCACAGGAGAGGCTTGAATATGAGGGTCTCTCTATAAGTTTGACTGCATATATTTTTGCTCTATATTGACTGAAAATACTAGGATATTTTCCAGTGATGCATAAAGTAAAGTACTAGAAATTCGTACTTGATTAAAAGTAAAGACATCTTAATTGAAAGTGACTCTAGTTTAAAAGTTTAAGTCATCCATAAGAAAATCACTAAGTATTTATCTGGGTTCAAATTCATTTGTAAAGTAAAAGTAAAAATTCACATTTACAGCTTTTTACATAGCTTATTTTTTTTTGCAAAGAAGCTAATTTTCCCAACAAATAAGGGAGCCATCATAAAACTCAGGGACTGCCCCTCAGTCCATAAATTGAATGGCAGCTGGCCTCCATAAGTGTTGCAATAACGCCATCTACTGTACACTCCCATGTTTCATCGTTTCTATGCAATGCGTGAAAGGGCACAAGACAGAAATATTCAAGAACGTATAGCTGAATGTTCCAATAGTTCAAAGAACTAGCAAAGCTCTCATTCAGCTGTGAGCACACTGCTGCCTCAAACGCTTTTATCCATGCTGAAAAATAGCTGGAGCCGTCACCTGTTCATGGCGCTGGAATCTTATTTTACCGTTGTCTTCAGCTCCCCATCTCTCCATCACCTTCACATCCATCCCCTGGTTTCTTTGCCATGCGAGCATGCAGAGTAATCCAGTGGGGGAGCAGGCCCCTCTGGCCCCCCCTGAACCGTGTCCCTGATTTCAGAGGTGACTATAAAATGAAATGAAAGCGGGATGGATTCGTGAGGTGATTTTCTCTAGGACGGTTCGACTCGGTTCTCTTTAGTGTGGGTGGCCCCTTAAGAGCGCACTCACACTAGGGGCCCTATTTTAACGGTCTGAAACGCAAGTGGGAAGCGCAAAGCGCAAGTAGCTTTGTGGGCGGTTCTACGGCGCTATCGCTATTTTACAGGCGGATAAATGACGCTTGCGCCGCCCGCGGCGCAAGTGTCAAAAGGGTTGGTCTGAAGCAGCCTAATTACCCGTAGGTGTGGTTTGGGCGTAACGTGCAACAAACCAATGAGAGTGCCAGCTCCCATCCCCTTTAAGAGCCATGAGCGCATTTGAATCGGACGAGTTGATATTTTGACAGCGCGTCTGCAGTCTCCGATGAGAGCTGGTAAATGTGGCCCGGGAAAGGGAAGTATGGGGCCCCCTGCTTGAGCTGCTCCCGCCGCGACCCGACCCCGGATAAGCGGACGAAGATGAGATGATGATGAGGGTGTTTAGTTTGCGTGTGTTTAAACAGAGCACACACGCGCGCCCGCATTCATTCATTCTTTTTAACACTCACTCGCGGTAAAACAATGTTTTTCACGATCAAATAGGCCTACTCATCAATCCTAAAAGTTATGGGCATGTAGGCCTACACGATGTCTGTGTCAAGAAAAGATGTGTTTGCTGTACGGTGTTTGCAGATGCATTGATTTAAAAGTACAACTTATTACCGCTGCATCAGCTGTTCTTTCCCAAATAATTTACCAAGAATGTGCGGCTAGGTAGATGAGAGAAGCAAAGTGTATGCGCGAGGTGCACAAGCAATCCGTATGCATCGCATGCCATACATGCGCCCTTAAAATAGCATCTGAACAACGCGCCACTGACTTTAAACCAGGTATTTCCTGGTCAGTAGCGCAATGGTATTCAGAGACGGCAAAATACCGTTTGCGCCAGAACACGCCTCCTCCTTCCGCCGAACAGCCCCTTGGGGCGCATGATCAATCCCTAATTTACCGGCGAGTGGCGCTGGTGGGAAAAGAACGCTCTGCGCCAGTTGTAAACTAGCAACGACCCATGCGCCAGTGTATATAGTCTATAGTATATAGTCACTTGCGCCGGATGCAAAATAGGGCCCTAGGCAAGTTGGGGAACAGTCCCACCTGGGCCCCCTCCAAAACCAACACATCCTGAAATATAATCCTCCCAACATTGTGATGTATATGGGATGGACTCAGGGGTATCGTATTTTTCTCTCAACTATTCAATGTTTCTATATTAGAAAATGTTCAATAAACAGGCCTATTAATAGTAATGCTGATTTCATTGGATTATCTCAATCTGACATTCACATGAGAACAGCCAGAGATTTAAATTTTATGTGAACTGTCATTTTTATATATGTATACTGTACATATATTACATATATGTACAGGTGCATCTCAATGAATTAGAATACTGAGGAAAACTTAATTAATATCAATTCAATTTAAAAAGTGAAACTCGTATTATATAGTTTCATTACACCAAAAGTCTTTATTTGTATTAATCGGGATGATTATGGTTTACAGCTAATGGAAACCCAAAATTCAGTATCATAGAATTAAAATATTTCATAAGACCAGCGAAAAAAAAAGTTTTTTTTAAATGTTGGCCTAATGAAAAGTATGTTCTTGTGATGGGCTCCTTTTACATGTATTACTGCATTAATGCGGAGTGGCATGGCAGCCTTTTGCCCTGCTGAGGTGTTATGGAAGCCCCGGTTTCTTCGATAGTGGCCTTCAGATCGTCCGTATTGTTGGGTCTTGTGTCTCTCATCTTCCTCTTGACAACCCATACATATTATATGGTGGATCAGATCAGGCGCGTTTGCTGGCCAATCAAATGCAAAAGTTTACAAAGCACACCCATAGATCTTTGGCTTTACTGATGCCTGCATGCATACATTACTTATTTTTACAACAAAGCACTCAAGAACAGGTAGAACTCGTCTACCTGTGTTATAGCATAGATAGTTGCACATGCAAATTTACTGCAATAATAGGCTAGAACAGGTAGAACTCGTCTACCTGTTCTAGCCTATTATTGCAGTAAATTTGCATGTGCAACTATCTATACTTTAGCTTTCCTTGGGCGAGTTGCCAGTTGAGTTGATAACATTCCTTGGATTGCCTCAGAGAGGACACAGCACAGCAGTATATACTGTAAGTGGAGCCTACTTATTCAATATGATATTTTAGGTATACTTATATATACATTATCCTTCAATCTCCATTATAGGCAGAGTTTTGAGAACAATGGGTAGAGTGAGTATCCACATACATGCTTAGTCAATATGTGTTCAGTTCTGGGTGTATCAGGAGTTTTGTGCATATTTTGATGCCATGCTACGAGTGTGTAGATTCTTCCAGAATATTCTGCACTTTGACCCACAGGAGAGGCTTGAATATGAGGGTCTGCCCGTCTCTGTAAGTTTGACTGCATATATTTTTGCTCTATATTGACTGAGTGGTGCATAAAGCAAAGTACTAGAAAGTAAAAGTGAAGACATCAAGTATTTATCTGGGTTCAAATTAAATTGTAAAGTAAAAGTAAAAAGTCACATTTATAGCTTTATATGTACATCTTATTTTGTATGCACACAAGCTAATTTTTCCAACAAATAAGGAAGCCTTCCTAAAACTCAGGGACTGCCCCTCAGTGCATAAATTGAATGGCGGCTGGCCTCCATACGTTTTGCATTAACACCATCTGCTGTACACTCCCATGTCCCATCGTTTCTATGCAATGTGTGAAAGTGCAGAAGACAGAAATGTTCAAGAACGTAGCTGCATGTTCCAATAGTTCAAAGAACTAGCAAAGCTCTCAATCAGCTGTGAGCACACTCAGCTGCTTACTCAACGCTTTTATCCATGCTGAAAGCGAGTCATCCACCAACTCATCATGAAATATAATCCTCCCAACATTGTGATAAATATGGGATGGACTGAGGGGGGCGTTATTCTTAATTGTATTTTTCTCTAAACTATTCAATGTTTCTAGGTTGGATGAAAATGCAAAAAAAAGGCCTATTAATAGTGTAATTCCGATTTCATTGGATTATTTCAATCTGACATTCAGCCAGGGATTTAATCTTTATGTGAACTGTAATTTGTATACATACTCTCTCTCTCTCTCTCTCTCTCTCTCTCTCTCTCTCTCTCTCTCTCTCTCTCTCTATATATATATATATATATATATATATATATATATATACTGTATATATATATAATCCTGGTAAAACCAGGTATTGGTACTTTTGGCAGTCTGGGCAGGTGCCAAGTCCTGCTGGAAAATGAAATCAGCATCTCCATAAACATTGTCAGTAGAAGCATGAAATGCTCTCAAACGTCCTGGTAGACGGCTGTGTGAATTGTGGGCTTGATAAAACACAGTGGACCAACAACAGAAGATGACATGGCTCCCCAAATCATCACTGACTGGAGTCTTTAATTTTGTGCCTCTCAATTCTTCCTCCAGAGTCGTATACTTGATTTCCAAATTAAATGAGCGACAGAGAAATTAGCGACAGACTAGTCCCTTAGCCCAGGTAAAACGCTTCTGATGTTGTCTCTGGTTGGGGTGTGTCTTGACACAAGGAACGTGACAGTTGCAATACCCAATGTCCTGGATACATCTGTGCCTGTTTGCTCTTTTTGCACTGACTCCTTCCTCGGTCCACTCCTTGTGAAGCTCCCACACATTTTGGAATGGTCTTTACTTGACAATCCTCCCTGGGCAGCGGTTATGCCTGTTGCTTGTGAACCTTTTTTACAACACATTCTCCTTCCACCCTCAACTTTCTATGGATATGCAGCTCTCTGTTAACAGCCAGATTCTTCTGATCATTTTGTTGAGGGTGTCACTGACTACTGTCAAGTCAGCAGTCTTTTCCATGAGTGTGAAGCCTACTAAACCAGACTGAGACAGTTAAAAGGCTCACCTTTGAGGGAATGTAAAGGTAATTATCTGATGTGAGTGTGACACCATGAGTCTACAATATTGAACTTTTTAACAATATTTAAATTTTCTGAGATACTGAATTTTGGGTTTTCATTAGCTGTAAGCCATAATCATCAAGATTAATACAAATAAAGGCTTGACATTTTTTGTTTTGGATGCAATGAATCTATGTAATATATGAGCATCACTTTTTAAATTGAATTATTGGAATTAATTAATTTTTCCTCAATATTAAAATAATTGAGATACACCTGTATATACAGGTATATAGCCAAATGTGTACATGTGTTTCTGTATCTCTCATCCACTTACTTTCAATCATACCTTCATTAAAGGTGAAGTTTGTATAATTTAGTGGCAGCTAGCAGAACGGATTTGGCGGATGGGGGGGGGAGAAGCCAGCTTGGTGATTGGCTCCCGCAAAAACGTATTGGAAGCAGAGAGAAATTTATCGCTTTTCTACAGACCCTTCTGCAGAGCGAAGTCAAATCGCCGGCAGAATGGGCAGGGCTACGCTGTCTGTTCAACAGGGGGATTGGGACCGCTTCCATGTGGGCTGCCATGGTGCACCGCCATGCTTCTACAATGGCCCAGAACGGACAAAAATGTGCCGTTAACCCCATGGCTACTTTGTTGATAAGGTTTATTGGACTACGTTACCCATGAGGCTTAGCGTCAGTTAGAGGGAAATAGCCTACATGAAAGCTATGAGCGTGTACAGGTTGGACTGCTAATGAAATAAAACATGGCTAGGAACTAAACCTGCTGCTGCGCCCGGTTTGTCATATATAAGGAACAAACATAACATGGTGTCAGACGAGGATTTTTATTTTTGCGGAAGTGGAAAGCGGAGTTCTGCATGCTGCAAGGATTAGCAGAAGAGGCTAACGCTAGCAACAGGTGTCGGCTCGTCAAGGTAACGGGAGAGAGGAAACATGGATAAGCTAAGTCCACCAACACCTATGCCGCTAACAGGAAATCCGGCTGATAACTGGAAAAGGTTTAAGCAAAGATTCAACACCTATATGGCTGCAAGTGGATGTGGAGCAAAGGAAGACGATAAAGTAAAAGCGTCTATCTTGCTGCACGTAATAGGTGAGGATGCATTGGATATATACAACAGTTTCCAACTTGACGATAATGCGAGCCTGGATGAGCTAATGGACCATTTTGAAGAGTACTTTGTGCCAAAACAGAACATTACGTTTGAGAGATATAAGTTTTTCTCATGTGATCAAAAACAAGGAGTAGGTTTTGATCAGTATCTAGCTGAGTTGCACACTGAGTAAGTCGTGTGAATTTGGATATTTGAAAGACTCGCTAGTTAGAGACAAAATTGTCTGTGGAATACCCGATAATGGACTCAGAGAAAGACTGTTGCGGGAGCAAAACTTGACATTGGACAAAACTATTAACACGTGCAGAGCAGCAGAAACCACACGTGCTCAAGCCAAGGAGCTGCGCAAGGAAGAGACAGCAGTACATGCGATAAAAACGGGAGAACAGTACTCCAAGCATCCAAATAAATACAAGTCGCAAAGAGAGGCTAAAACAGACTTTAAATGTGGAAAAATGTGGAGGAAGCCACAAACCAATGTCGTGTCCAGCACATGGCAAGGAGTGTCATAACTGCGGGAAAAATAACCACTTCTCAAAATACTGCAAAGCGGACGCCTTTAAGAAAAAGAAGGTACATGCAGTAGAACAGGAACCTAAGGAGTTCTTTGTGGATGCGGTGCATATAAAGGAAGTTAAAGATGAGGAAGAATGGATAGTGCCATTGACTGTTAACAGGACTATCATTCCATTCAAACTGGACACGGGAGCCTCAGTCAACCTCATATCAGTGAATGAGTATGAGAATCTCACTGTGAAAAGCAAAATATTCCCTGTGAAAACAAAAGTGAGTGGATACACTGGTGTATCCGGTCAGAGGAGGCTAGATTGCAACATTCGAACACAGCGGTAAGCAAATAAAAGCAATGCTGTTGATTGTTGATATGAGTGTCAAGCCAATATTGGGATTACAAGCATGCCAAAGACTAAACCTTGTAAAGAGAGTCTTTGTAGTCTCATCGAAACCTGCTAATGATCATGACTCACTCATGGAGGAATACAGTGACTGTTTTGAGGGGCTAGGATGTTTACCAGGGGAATACAAAATTCAAGTTGATGAAAATGTGCCTCCAGTAGTTCGTCCATCCAGAAAAATATCATTCAAGCTGAGAGGAAAAATCACAGAAGAGTTAACTAGAATGGAGAAACTAGGAGTGATCAAGAAAATTGGGTCATGGGTCAGCTCACTGGTCGCTGTGGAAAAGCCCAACGGAAAGCTGAGAACATGTTTGGATCCAAGGGATCTTAACAAAGCAATCAAACGAGAGCACTTTAAGTTGCCAACAAGAGAAGAGATCATGGCACAGTTTGCTGGAGCTAAGTGGTTCAGTCAATTGGACGCGTCGTCGGGGTTCTGGCAAATGAAGCTAGACGAGGAAAGCTCCAAGCTTTGTACTTTCAACACGCCAGAGGGAAGGTACAGATTCTTACGTCTGCCATACGGGATCCTGTCAGCGCCAGAAGTCTACCACAAGAAAATACACATGATCTTTGAACACATACCAGGAGTCGATACCATGATGGATGACATCATCGTGTGGGCTTCCAGCCGAGAAGAACATGATGTGCGACTGAGTCAGGTGCTCGACCTGACACGGCAAGTAAACTTAAAACTCAACAAAGAAAAACTTGCAAAGTTCATACCTCAGCTGTCAAAAAAGTCAGCGCCACTCCTGGAGGAAAAAATGAATGGACATGGTCACATGAACAGGAAGACTGCTTTAAAATATTGAAGAGAATACTCACCAACGAGCCTGTGCTCTAGTTCTATGACCCGGAGAAGAGCACATGGATTACAGCTGACGCATCACAGTACGGACTAGGGGCAGTATTGCTACAGTTGCATAACAAAGACTGGCAACCTGTCGCCTATGCGTCCAGAGCGTTGACATCAGCTGAAACTAGATATGCACAGATCGAGAAGGAGCTAATAGCCAGAACCTACGGATGTGAGAGATTCCATCAGTATGTATATGGTCAAGCTTTTGAAGTGGAAACGGACCATAAGCCACTGGTTTCAATTATGTAAACGACTGTCCTATTAGGATACAGCGCATGATGATACGTCTGCAAAAATACGATGTGACTATGAACTACACACCAGGCAAGTGCATCGCATTCGCTTCAGACATGCTTTCTCGTGCAGTTGACAAAAATGAAAGGTTAGATGAAATGGGAAATGCCCAAATAAAGGCTTATGTGGACATGATAGTGTCATCCCTGCCTGTTTCTGAAGAGAGAAGAGAGCAGATCAGAAAAGAGACAGAGAAAGAGCACACCATGAGAACACTAAAAGAGACAGTCCTGAGAGGATGGCCTGAACAAAGACAAACATGTCAAGCTGCAATACAGGACTACTGGATGTGTAGAACAGAACTCACTGTTGTGGATGGCATCATATACAAAGGAAAGAAAATTGTCATTCCACCTGCAATGCGAAAGGAAATGTTACAAGATACATATACATGAAAGACATTTGGGAGAAGAAAAATGCCAGCGGAGGGCACGAGAAGTTATGTATTGGCCAAGAATGAACACAGACATCAGCCATACTACGGCTTCTTGTGAAGTATGCCTCAAATACAGACCCAAACAGCAGGCAGAGCCGCTGATGACACACCAAGTGCCGAAATACCCATACTACTAAGGTTGGAGTTGACTTGTTCGATTGCAATGGAAAAAATCATATTGTGGTTACGGATTACTTCTCTAACTATCCAGAAGTTGCAACATTTCAGTCCACAACCAGCAGAGCCATCATTGCTTTTCTGAAGACTGTTTTCGCCAGACACGGAGTCCCAAATGAACTGTTTTCAGATAATGGACCACAGTTTTCAAGCTGCGAATTTGAATCATTCGCTAAAGAGTGGGGTTTTAATCACCACACGTCAAGCCAAAACTACCCAAGGTCAAATGGACTTGCAGAGAGCTCAGTTAAGATCATCAAAGGAATAATGAAGAAAGCACGGAAATTAGGACTTTCACAAAAGTTTGTTGATCTACAGGAGCGCGCCACTGCAAAATGGCCTGTCACCAGCCCAGATGTTGATGGGACGTCGCATTCGCACTAATCTGCCCATGCACTAGAACCTGCTAAAACCAAAGGGAGCAGTTAAAGTAAGGCAAGCCAAAGAGGGAGGAGAAAGTGAAGCAGAAGAAAAGGCATGACAAAAGTGCAAAACAGCTGCCTTACCTGAAGCCGGGGGACAGAGTCCGCCTTCTGGACTACTCGACAGGAACGTGGACACAGCAGGGACTTGTACAACAGGAGGTTGCACCTCATTCTTACCTCATCCAGACAGATCGTGGATCAGCCCTGAGGAGAAATCGTGTGGACATCCGTCTACAAACTAACTGCTCCGAGACTGTCACACAGCCACCAGAAGTGACAAACACCACTACGGGCAACAGAGACTGTCCGAGTTCCCTGAATACTACTGACTCTGGTCAAACCGTACCCAGTTCACCAGCGGTGAAACACAGACCCAGCAGGATGGTTAAACCACCTGAGAGACTGATAGAATCCTGCTGATGGAGTTATGCACTATGGGGGGGAATATAAAAAAAAAGAAAAAAAAAAGGGTTGGAAATAAATAAGTGAATGTTTGTAACTGTGGTTATGGCAGTATAATTTATGTTTGGTTTTGAATATCTTATACTGAGAAAGCAAAGTTTGATGCTTACGGTTAAGCTAAAGTATTACTTAAACAAATGTTGTTTATTTGTTGTTATGTGGTAATGCAGTTACTTATTTTGAATGCATTTGTTTAGAAAGAAAATGCTTTGCTTCTAAAGGAAGGGAGATGTGTTGATAAGGTTTATTGGACTACGTTACCCATGAGGCTTAGCGCCAGTTAGAGGGAAATAGCCTACACGAGAGCTATGAGCGTGTACAGGTTGGACTGCTAATGCAATAAAACAGGTATAAACATATATAAGGAATAAACATAACAGCTACGACCAAGGGGATGACGGCGTGTCCCCTCATTTCATCATATACTAGCTAACTTGCTATCGTCAACTTATTCTGGTCAGCAGAGCTCATTTAACTGTTAACTTGAAGCCTTGATAACAGCCAAGTACGTTTCACTGCAATTTAGCAAGCGGCAAATCCTGGTATAGTAGCTGGCTACTCTCGTTGGAGAGTAACTTCAATACTCTCGTGCAACGATTACTGAATATATTATTTTGGGTTTGTGTCTCGTGGTCTTCCGGCCTGTGTGTGTGTGTGTGTGTGTGTGTGTGTGTGTGTGTGTGTGTGTGTGTGTGTGTGTGTGTGTGTGTGTGTGTGTGTGTGTGTGTGTGTGTGTGTGTGTGTGTGTGTGTGTGTGTGTGTGTGTGTGTGTGTGTGTGTGTGTGTGTGTGCATGCATTTCCATGTATGTTCGTGCGCATGTGCGTGTGTGTGTTGTGTGTGTATGCGGTGTGTATCTGCGTATTTGCTATGTATGTATGTATCCGTTCGCGAGTGCTGTGTGTGTGAGCTGCAGGCTGCTCGGCACATGCGCACATGAGTAACTTGAGTAACTGGTGCGACAGGCCTGCTATTGTAAGATGTCTTCTCCACAGTCCCTCTGCCCCTCCTGCATCTCCAGTCACATCCGCCAACCCTCAGTCTGGGACTACTCAGCTCCTCTGCTGTTTCACGGTCATCACTCAGCATGAGATTGAATACATCCTAAGGAAGATGAAGCCCTCCACCTGTGACCTGGACCCATTTCCCTGCACCCTGATAAAAAAGTTACTCCTCTGCAATAAGTCCCATGATCACCAAAATCATCAATCAGTCCCTCCGGTCTGGCCATGTCCCTACGTCTCTGAAAACCGCTTTCATCAAGCCACTACTCAAAAAGCCCAGCCTTGACCCCGAAGCACCTGCCAACTACCGCCCCATTTCCAACCTCCCTTTCCTATCAAAGGTGTTGGAAAAGGTAGTTTCTGCCCAACTCCACAACCACCTCATAACAAACAGTCTTTATTTGTAGTTCCAGTCTGGTTTCCGCTCTGGCCACAGTACGGAAACTGCCCTGGTCAGGGTCACCAGTGCTGATGACTGCTGACTCTCCATCGCTTCTCATCGTTCTTGACCTCACCGCAGCATTTGATACTGTGGACCACCACATCCTTCTACACCTCCTTCACTACTCCATCGGACTCTCTGACACTACCCTGGCTTGGTTCACATGATATCCCTCAGACAGAACAGAGTATGTATCCCTGGGTGGTGCTAAATCAGACAAGTGACACACTCTGTCACTTGTGGTGTCCCTCAATGATCAGTCCTTGGCCCCACCCTCTTCACGCTATACATGCTCTACTTTGGTCGCGTCATCAGCCGGCATGGAATATCTTTCCACTGCTACTCTGATGACACCCAACTTTACATAAAAACAAACCTAACCCCCTCTGCAGCCCTATCCACAATTTACACCTGCCTGGAGGAGATAAAGGCATGGATGGCAGCTAACTTCCTGCAACTCTGTAGCTAAAAAAATGAAGCCATTCTTGTTGGCCCTCCACACCAGACCTGGTCATTCACTATCACCAGCATCACCTTCTCTGGCCACGACATCCACCTCTCATCCTCAGTCACTAAACTCTGTGTCAAAATGGACCCTCACCTGACCTTTGAGGCCCACATTCAACATCTTTGCAAAACCTCCTTCTTCCATCTCAGGAACATTGCAAAACTCTGCCCCATACTCACTCTCCCCAATGCCGAAAAACTTGTCCAAGCTTTTGTCTCCTTCAGGCTGGACTACTGCAAAGCACTCCTCATCAGGATCCCCATTCCCCAGCAAGAACATCCAGCGGCTGCAGTGCATCCAGAATTGTGCCGCTAGGATTCAAGGTTTCCCTTCTGTCCCACCAGTGCCTTCATGGCACTGCCCCCCTATACCTCAAATAACTCATCACCCCCCATCCCTCCTCACGCCATCTCCGCTCTAGACAGGCCAACCTCCTCCAGCTTCCGAGGACAAGGCTTCAAGTCTGTGGAATGCTTTTCCTGACCACCACAGACTGTGGATTCTTATAAAAAAGGCCTGAAAACCCATCTTTTTAGAAAAGCTAGTTTTAAAGGCTTTGATGTTGTTTTTATCCTTTCACATGTGCATTGTAATACTTTGAGGTCATTGAGTTTATGTAAAGTGCGTTATAAATAAAATGCATTATTATTATTATAAATAGGAAGCTTGCAAATGAGCATTTCACTCAACAGAAATAGTAAATACACACTCAGAATGAGGAATGTCCTCCCACACATGATGAATAAATGAATTGTTTCAAATAAACATGCTTAGCTAAACCAATGAGCTTGGTGTTTTGCTTTCACAAATAGGTTATCGTCTGCGTAAAAACCAAATCTGTCCTTGTACATCTCTCCCCAACGTCAATTACCCCCCAGACAGTCAGACTCATGTTGATTACAAAAATAACTTATTATCACAACTAAAATGTGTTAACTGCGGGTGGCCTTCAAAAGGTAACTTAGTATAATTGTATATTTAATAGCAAGTGGAACCTAGTTTACGACAAAAAAAAAACAATGTACGGCAGCTCAGCTGGAACACTTATCGTTGCTACTGCAACGCTGTGGTTTGGAGCAGAGCTATTACTTGGAGTAAAAGCTGGTTAACTAATTTAGGTATAAAATAGTAAATGAGTGAAGTGCACTATTAAGGTGATACCTCCTCATCTAGGTTTGTGCATATCGTTATATTCGATAACCTGGCTCCGCTCGCCTACGTACTTCAATTTTAATTTCCCTTCAGTACTAGGTCTGTATTGGTATATTCGCTGGTTTTCTGCACACCCTTTGGCCTTTCAATCAGAAAACACAGGGAGTGGCTGAGAACAATGACGTTGATGTCGTGCGCTAGTTTGAGTTGTAGTCGCTAGCGATTGGTTATGGCAGATCCAGAGTGGTACTGGACCGATCAAATAGTTTTAAACTCCAACAGACACACGTCTTCAGGTGAGTTAATGTTTGTCAATGGAGAGTGGCCAGACTCTCAGTGCAAATTAAATGAAGTACGAGAGACTGATAGGACCAGGCAATACAATAACTGGGGGGCCGGGGGATCAGAACAAATATCGATATGACACAAACATCGTTCCGAATGTTTGTGTCATAAAATATGTAATTTTGGTTGTTATTATTTCTTCTTGATGTTTGACCATTCATATTCTTACTTATGATTTTTTTCTTTGTAAAGCTCTTTGAATTGCCTCGTGTTTGAAGGGTGCTCGGTAATTCAACTTGCCGTGTCTAATATTTTTCATTAATTTTCATTAGTATTTTATTTTTCTGAAACATGCTTTTTGCATTCATGTCATGTTGAAGATAAATGTATTCTATGGGCTCTGAAGCCCCCCAACAAGGTGGGGGGTCTCTCCTGTTTCATTCAAGCGAGAGAGACCCAGTTGCACGTGTTTTTCAATTTGTGAGCTCAGCCAGAGGACCTGACTCCTTAAACCCCACTGCCTTTCCACCTGGCTGGAGGAGGCAGAATCGACCATGCAGTGAACTCTAAACACAATGATCTACCACACGTCGTTCACAAATATTTAACAGCCCCATGAAAAAAAACGGATTGGTCCTGAAACAAAACGTGAAAAACGTTTTGCTTTGGTACCTTCATTGTCTTTCTCTGCAACCTATTCATGTTCTCCACAGTGGGTGAAAATGGTCGTCAATGTTGGCGGCGTTGTGGCCGTGGTGGTCTTCTATTGTGTCATTCTGTTGACTGGGATCTGGGCTTCTAAGAAGGCCAGGAGAGAGGAAAAGAAATGCCAGACCAGCAAGAGCGAGGTCACCATAATTGGGGGCCGGAACATAAGTCTTTGGCTGGGAAGTTTCACTATGACAGGTGAGTTTGTTTGTTTGTTAAGTGCTACTGCATTAGCCTGTCTTTGGCATCATCGTAAAATATTGTGTATGTGTTCTACATGCCTTGCTTGAAATCTTGGGCTTTGTCTGAAACTTAAAATGCGTTTTATGTGTTCATCTGTAGCAACATGGGTTGGAGGAGGTTATATTATGGGCACTGCTGAATCCATTTATTCCCCCGAGCTTGGTTTTGTCTGGGCCGTTGCACCTTTTGCTTACATCGTCTGCTTTCTTCTAGGTAAGATTTGGGTTGAACATAGCCACAGCTGTCTGAAGTCTATTTGCCAACATTAAAGAGTTTGTTGCAATTATCATAATAAAATATCTCTCTTTGTGTTTTGGTCCTTAGCCGGATTGTTTTTTGCTAAACCCATGAGATCAAAGCGCTACGTCACCATGATGGACCCATTCCAACGTTCCTACGGAAACGCCTTCACCGCAGCATTGCTGATACCTGCACTGCTCAGTGATATTTTTGTTATTGCCTGCATTCTTGCTAGCCTGGGTGGGTACCCCCCTAAGTTCCCCTAAACACTCTTAATATTTTGCTTGTGATCTCTGATTTGGTGTTCTTTGTGTGTTTCAGGGGGAACTATAAGTATAATCCTAGGAATTTCCTCCACCATTTCTATCTGCGTCTCATCCGCGGTGTCTGTCATCTACACATTGATGGGCGGCCTCTACTCAGTGGCCTACACTGATGTGGTCCAGCTCTGCCTCATATTCATTGGCATGGTAAAAAATACATATATTGGGATAAGAAATTATAGGATCTAGTTGTCTGACTCCCAGAGTAAAGGTTTTGGGTTCTATCCTTTCACTATCCCGGGCCTATCCCCGACCTGCTCTTCTTTGACATATTTCTGTATTCGCTGTAGTACGCTTGGATATGGAAGTAAATCTGTGCCATCGGATTTTGAAAAAAAGAAAAAGCCATTGAATTCTAAGCACTAAATATATGTATGCATTGAAATAACGTACCTGGATCTTTTTTTGCCTCTGAGTTTCACTCTTTAAATTGTCAATAAATCATTTTCAGTTTTATTTTTCAATGTTAAAAAATTCAACTTAAATATTTCCAAAGTCGCCAAATTCCACATGCCAAAGTCAGCTGCAAAATTCAAAGTATGAAATTCAGCGTTAACATCGGGGGACCCAAGGAAGAGCAATCGATCCTAGATGCTAGATTGCGGTCAAGCAAGGAGAGCGAGCGGGTGTTACACAGAAATCTGCTACCGAATAGTGTGACCCCAGGGGGCGATGTTGCATATTTTCTGCAACATGTACGAGTTTGAAGCGTAGCAGTCATGAAGTCGTTCATGTGCTGAAACATGCACAAGCTTAAAACGTAACGTTTGTATCGTCATCGATCACTCGAATTGCGGGGATATTCATTTGGTGACGCCGCGCGCATGTTAAGTGGCTGGAGCAAAACGGTTGATATGCCTCTGTGGTGGCATAACAAGAGCGCAATGAGCGCACAGAGCCAACACTATTCTGTACCAAGTGACATGATACAGATATATAAGGATGACAAATTAAACGAAGGTCGCTATCGGGCGGTTCTAACGTAAGCAAAGGGACCTCGGATCGCCTGAAATTGGTGCCCCAATAAATCTTGCTCCATTACCTACTACAATTCCCCTTACGCTGCATGTTAATCCAGCCAAGTCACTGCAATCACACACACACACACTTCACGTACAGGCATTAGTTCATCGTTTACTTCATGACGTTGATTTACCTTTGAGCATTCCCTACAATAGGCTACTGTGTAAAATGCTGTTTAGAATGAACGTTTGTATCAAGAAAGAACCAGCGAGTGATGCTCTTATTCCAGCTCTCCTTGCTTGACCGCGATCTAGCATCTAGGACAGTGGTCTCAAACTCAACTTACCTGGGGGTCGCTGGAGGTAGAGTCTGGGTCAGGCTGGGCCGCATCAAGTATTCCACAAAATAGGAGCGCCACTGACCCAATCTAAGTTAATGATCGGGCTATAATTAGATCACGTTGGCTATGTAATCGCTGACAACAGGGGACATTTCATAGCGGTTGGTGGAAACCGGGACATTTTAGGGTCCTTTGTTTTTTTGTCGGGACTCAGGACACGCAACTCAAAATTGGGACGTTCCCGGCATAACCGGGACAACTGGTCAGCCTATCACAAGTCATAAAAAAGCGTGGCAAGCCACTCAACAACGCGCGGGCCGCACTTACACTAAACTTTGTCATGTAGGGGGCCACAAAATATCATCCCGCGGGCCTCAATTGGCCCCCGGCCCGTGAGTTTGAGACCCCTGATCTAGGATAAATTGCTCTTCCTTGGGTCCCCGGATGTAAACATTGAATTTCATACATTGAATTCTGCACTTTACTTTGGCATTTTGAATTTTGGAATGTTGAAAATATTTAAGTTGAATTATTTAACGTTGAATATTTGTTTTTGATTTTTTGAACCGTGGATTGAAAATGATTTGTTGAAAATTGACAATATAAAGAGTTGAATTCAGAGGCATAAAATCCAGATACGTTATTTCAATGCATAAATATTCAGTGCTTAGTATTCAATGGGTTTTTATTTTCTAAATCCGATGGCGCAGATTTACTTCCATACTTGGATTAAAATGGCCACCAAAAAAACAAAACTTATTAGTGGAATCAATCATGTGCAAAAAGATATACATATACCAATAATAATATAGATAAACTATAACCAATGTTAATAATAACCTCAAACTAAAAGTAGTGCATTCAAATTTCTGTCTTTCAGTGGGTCAGCATACCATTCGTGCTTCTGAACCCTGCATCCGTGGACATCTCTCAGACCGCCTTCCTCAACCAGAGCAACCACACCTCATGGATAGGGGACCTGAAGCTGGAAGATGCTGGCATATGGGCTGATATGACGCTGATATTGGTGTGTGTGTGTGTGTGTGTGTGTGTGTGTGTGTGTGTGTGTGTGTGTGTGTGTGTGTGTGTGTGTGTGTGTGTGTGTGTGTGTGTGTGTGTGTGTGTGTGTGTGTGTGTGTGTGTGTGTGTGTGTGTGTGTGTGTACACTGATATTGCATTATTTTTAATGGGTGAATAATACCAGCCTTTGAACCATAAATAAAGATGAGCTATACCAAGCAATGTGCCTGCTGGAAGACTACTATGGAGCTCAGCACTCTATATAGTGTGTCAAGTATTAGGCAACACCCTGACGTCTGTGGTCATCTATTGTATGTCGCTACGTTGTAGGCATTGGGCAGCCTGGCCTACCAGGTCCTGTACCAGCGCCTGCTTTCTGCAGCCTCCTCCACTCAGGCCCAGCTCACCTGCTTTGTAGCTGCTTTCACATGCTTTGTGCTGGGGATCCCTTCAATTCTCATTGGAGCGGTGGCTGCCTCTACAGGTAGGTACATGTCAATGCAAGTGCTCAACTTTTAAAACACTCACAAATCATTGCCCAATTGGTGTACCACAATCTTTACAGCATTTCTCCTCACTACTGTAATCTGCCTTCATAAATGAAACACACTCTCCGTCTGTCCGTTGTGCATCAGACTGGAACCAGACAGAGTACGGTTTGCCCTCTCCTTATGAACGTGGCGATGCACCAAATATCTTGCCACTTGCCCTGCTGTACCTCACCCCGACCTGGGTGTCCGTGTTGGGCATTGGCGCTTTGGCTGCGGCGGTTATGTCTTCCATGGACTCTGTGCTGCTCTCCTCTGCATCAATGTTCACCCAGAACATCTACAAAAGCACTTTAAGGAAAGGGGTATGTGTGTGTGTGTGTGTGTGTGTGTGTGTGTACATAGCTGCAGATGTAATGTTGAGGTTTTCCCTTTTGTCCTGATTACCAGCGTTCTTTTTTTCCCTTTGCAGGCGTCAGAAAGGGAGCTTCTGTGGGTGATTCGCACTTGTGTGGTGTTGGTGGCAGCGCCTGGCACAGGCCTAGCCTTTGTTCAAGACAGTGTGGTTTACCTCTTTGTGCTAAGCGCTGATCTGCTATACTGTGTTGTTCTTCCTCAGCTAATCTGTGTGCTTTTCTGCCGTCATGCTAATATCTACGGTGCCATTACCGGCTACGTAGTGACTCTGATGCTACGCCTGATGGGTGGGGAGCCGGTACTAGGGCTGCCTTGTGTCATCTACTACCCTGGCTGGAGGGAGGTGGATGGGGTTATCAAGCAGTACTTCCCTTTCAAGACTCTCGCTTTTCTGACCTCTTTAGTGTGCATCCCTGTGGTGTCCTGGCTGGCCCGTCTGGTCTTCACTCAGCATCTCCTGCCTCTCTCGTGGGACGTCCTGAGGGTGTTTAGAGAGAAGGAGCAAGCAGAGGGGGCAGCCCATAATGACCGAGCAAAGAGACCAAACTCTGCTCTGCTTGAAACACCGTTATAGACGTCTATTACTTTCCTATCAGAAGAGCAAAGCTGCTCTCACAAGGTTATGGAATTGGAGATTGATTTGGTTTGTATTTTTCTGAACTAAGTTTCTGTTCAGAAAAAAAGGCCTATAAGTGCCTTCTATATTATATTAACTTCCTATCTGTCATAAGCCTAATGCAGCAAAGTCATAACGAGAAATGGGCAAAAGTATAATAAACAGTTGACAACTGTAACACTGTTTTTTGATACTCCTAAATGGTGAGCGGAATGGGAAGGGGGGGGGGTAAAGGGGGACAAAGCCTTGTTTTCTGAACCATCCATTGTCGTTCTGCCTAATCTAACGTTTCTATGGAATTTTCACCTGATTAAATCATTGTAATTAGAATCGAGAACTGTATGAATAAATTGTCATTCAAACACTACCTGTTCTTTTTGTGTAAAAATGTAAAAATAATAATTAAAAAAAAGTACAAAATAGTATACTTTATTTTGGAAAAAAATAATATGTAATGGTGCGGTATTTGGTAAAGAATAAGATGTTTGCATTCAAATAAATTCTATCTATTCTGTACCTGAAAGCTTAGTACCCAAAAGGCCAAGAGTGGTATTAAGGTACGGTTCCAATAGCCACGCTCCCTGACAGTACAGCTGCTCCTGGTCTGGTGCCGGCCGCCAAAGGGCCAAGTATCAAGTATGTTGTGTCAAGTGAAAGCTGAGGTATTCAGAGGGCTTTGATGAGCCTATATCAACCAGGAGGAACGCAATGTAAAACAGGGAATCTTATACGTTACTGTGGGTAGGGGAGCGGGAAATGGCTGACTGACCCAGCAGATGTTTCACAGTAAAGGATGGTGGCAATTGACTATGACCTGTGGAAATTGTGTGTTGCAAATACACTTTTTCATGCGGCAATATCAATGTGTATATACATTTGAGTATGAATGTGTGTATCAATTATTTTTTGTATGTTATATGTAAAGTATATATATATATATATACATATTTATAAATATATATATATATATTCTCTTTTTTTTTCTAAAAAAAACTATTTTGTTCTTTGCTTCTTTGATCAAAGTGCTAAATAACTGGACTGAATGCTTATCTAAACAAGTCATCCATGGACCATGACAATATATCATGGCTATGTCGTTTATTTCAAATAGGCCTATATTGTATTTTCCCTTATCGTCAGTATAAAAATAGGCCAATTGGCGATTTCAACCGAAAAGACTATACATGTTTTCATAAACAGTCTTGAGCCTCTTGCTTAAAGCTGCCAACCGAGATTAAGTTCGGCTGCGGATATTGGGGGTTCGAACCAAGATCCTCACTGCCCTTTGGCTGCAGAACTTCTCTCTCGCACACGCACACGCATACGCACGCACACACACACACACACACACACACACACACACACACACACACACACACACACACACACACACACACACACACACACACACACACACACACACACACACACACACACACACACACACACACACACACACACACACGCGATGTTTGAGTTACAGTTATTCCCCAGCTGCCTTCAGCCCTTTCTGACACAGAAACCCCGTTTTATGCGTTGACTTATTGTTGTATTATTCGTCACGGTTCTTCTGCTTTGATACGAATTTTGTAAAACGTAATATGTATCGTTTTTTGTCTTATTGAGCAGCCTGTGCCTGCACCAGTTGTAATGGTACACGTTGGGCAGCAGGGGGCAGCTCTGAAACACATAGTACCTACTCTATAAAGTGGCTCTCTGGATAGTGGGCCATAAAGCTTTATCTAACACATAGAATATCTCAAATGTAAACCAAAGAAACGAATTTGTACAGATCAATTGTGGTGATATTTCCTTTATATTCTGCTGTGATCTTTTATCGGCCCATATTATTTAAATGTATTCATACATGGGGTTAGGTTCAACAACGACGAAGACAATTGCCTTTTACTCGGCTGTGGCTAAAACACGTCCATTATTAGGGATTCAAAATCATAATAAACAAATAACATATGGGCCTTGCTCGGATGCCATGTAAATAGGCCATAGCTTCCTTGGTAGTTTACTAATTCTGCTAACATTGATGTGGGACATACCTATGTTTATAATATAGGACTATTTCTGCGAAGTTGTATTAATGGGGCTTTAAAGTGTCCCCCCCACACCCCCCTTATGTCTGTAGCTCTAGATCTACTGAACCATGACTGAAATACAGATATAAAAACAGCGTTCCATACTTTGTAAAATGTAGGCGTACCTACTGTATCTCCATCAGTGTTGTGTCGAGGCCGCTTGAGGGAACGGATGAATGAAGGATAAAGGCCATCATAGTTCAATTTGCACGAAGCTCCATTTCGGACTTTACCTTACACCGAATCACGTAGTCTTACTATCTAGTGCACGAAAACACTGCAGTGTAAATAAACTTTTGAAGCGATCCCCTCTTTCGTCAACTTCAGACGAAACAGGCGTCAGTAAAAACACGTACCTTAGCATTGACTCTTTGATATTGATTCATAATTGACAAGCTTTATTTTTATGCAGTGCTATAAGCACCGCATACAGACAGGGCATAGCCTTTATCGTTGCAATTGTATTTAATTCAAGTAATTGACCCGAGTCAATGTACTGAACAAATTTGAAGGCGTTTAAAATCAGATGGGATATTTTAACATTTCAACCCACTATTTTACTTTAAATGAATCTATTTTTGCAGTAGCCTAGTCAGCTAGCACATTTTCAGCCCTTGTCCATATAGCATATTCAATTACTTATTCTATCATCCGAATAAAACCAATGTTAAGGCTATATTAACATGGATCACTGTGTTCTGGTCGTAGCCTACTCATTGTTATGTTTAGGTCTACCAGGGCTTTAAACAGCTCGCCGATCTGCTGCGGGATCCACTCCGTGTTTTCCTCAACGCTTTTAACCACCTTATCCGTAGCACTGTGTGAGTGTTTCTGTGAGGGAAGCCGACTCTTGTTTACAGCAGTGATTCTACGAGTGGACACCGACAAGCCTACATAAGGCAAGTCGTTGGATTTCAGCTTGTACTTTGTGCTAAGGGAGTCTTTTAAGGAAAAATAACAATAACCAACTCTGGACGGCTTCTGGGATATAGGAAATCTTCCTCCAGTCTGGCGAACACATCATCTGCTGGGAGATCCATTCTCTTGCGTGGCACAATCATTTTTTTCAGCTGCAAATTCGGCGGACTGCATTTACTGCAAGGATAAGGCCACGGCTCCCCTCCATGGATTAGCCCAAAGGTTTTCATTCATTTTGTTTTTTTTTATTCCGGACACCACTCTGCGTGTTTCAGCGTGTTTTTCCATTAAACTAACGTATTTTCCCCGTAGAGACATTTGCTCGGAAACAGTGAGCGGCAGTGAGGGAATATTCTGGTGTGCTCACAAACATCGCCCTTTTACCACCAGGGCCGCATTCTGCTGTGCTTCAAGAGATGGAGACCGAGGATGTGGATTACCATCTTGGATCGAGTCAAATCTGTGGCTTGTGTGCCCCACCGGCAGACGTCGAATTGTTGTGTGCTGGGCAACAATAACAAACTGTTTTAGTCGATTTGTTCTCGTTCATTTCCACCCAAAGGAATTGGGTATATTGGATGCTACTTAAGGATTTGAAGGGCTGTAGTCTCCTACGACCTGTTTGGGCTCGATCACACGTTGCTCTTATTTTTAAGGCTATACACGCCTATGTACTGAATGTTTCAACAGACTTCACGTCGTCGTTCGAGTGATTTAATTTTCTTTTGGAGCAGTGGCGATTAAATGAAAGAACCAGGAATGAGATCTCAAAGACGGAGGAGCAGCACGACCTTGTTTTGGGGTCTGATGCTGTCTGTCTTGACTCTGCTCTGCGTTCGGCCAAGCTGTGGAGAGAGTGAGTATTCAAATATGTTGTTCCTCTTATGTATATTGGCTACATTTATGACTATATTTTACACATCCCATGCACGACAGTGTTTGTGTGGATGTGTAAGTGAAAGGTGCTGTTGTTGACGTCAGTTATTGATGCAACATTTGTTTCCAATATTGAGGATGTCATTCCATTTAGGTAAATAATTGCGTTAAATAAGGTGTTTTTTTCTACAATATAGGCTCTTTTAAGAAAGTGTGACATTATCCCTATAATGACTATTGCAATGTGTTGAGTAGCCTATATCATGGGTGTAGGGTTTGTTGACGTTTCATATGTTGTAGGCTATATTCCTGTTGCTGCATAAATGCATAACACAAAACAATATCTCCCAGTTTCCTGCAGACACATTGGCTTTTACAGATCTATGTTCTAGTTTCTGGAGCAGTGGTGAAGGTTACTACGACCATGTGGCCATTTTGCATTTCAGTGTGTCTGCGCATGAACACGGAATATCCTAAATGTGCTCTTAGTCGAAGATGGTTTGATTCAATATTGAAGGAATACAGCCCAAAAATATCGCACACACCGATTTAAACAGTGTTAACTGCAAGGGCAAACGGCACACACACTTGTATTCAATAATCAACCCGCATGTTTTTTCATCAACATAAATATATTAGGCTACACGTTGCAAAATATGCCTACTACAGACCATATTGCATGCGTCTTCCTTTTTTCGTTTATTCAACCAGTGACCACCTGGCCTTTTGATTGCTGTGTTTTGACTGAGGCATGTTAAAGCCTTTAACTTCTATAATAAAATATCTCTGATCCAATCACTGTTTCCTGTGGTAAGATATATTTCCATGTCTCTGGAGTTCAACGTAGATCTATTCGTTGTGTAGCTCATATATTTGCAACTGAATTTGCATCGTTTCTGGGAAAGGTTAAATTCATGTTGTTATCTTTGATGTTAAGGTGGGTTTATGATCACTTTGAATGACTGGGTTGACTTGTTTACGTTTTATCTATGTTTTACCGGTCATTGTTATTTGTTTGCAATGACAATGGAATAATGAGCTTTTCTTAGAGAAATGGGCCCAGGCAATATTTATATTTAATATTAAATATATGTGATGTTAAAATATAAATACACCATAGGTCTATTTTCAAGTTCAAATAAATCCCACGTTTATAATTTATTTTATTTGAGCATTGTTCAAAACAAGTTCTTATTTTAAAACCACCTCCTTGAGGCCATGGGTGGTGTTCACACAATGTCAAATAATAATCCGATGACAATCTCTATTTGATCTCCTACTTTTTGTTCAGTCAATCATTGCCCATGAAAGTCAACAAAACCACACGGCGTTGACAGAGGTACGGAATATTATCTTTTGAGCATTGTGCCCTACAGTGTGTCTTGTTGATATACTTTGACGTGGGAATGAGGTATGACGGTAAACCATGACTATCATGAAAACATCCTAAAGAACAATCAATTGAAAAGAGATAGAAAAACTAAATGTGAACTCCGATAACCCGACCAGAGAAATATGCGGTTTGTCTCTGTGTCCAGCTGAGCTAGACACCGATTGAATGTATGAGTGTAGGTGTTACTATTAAGCTTTGAGTGTCTTTGGTCTGCTGACTCCCAGAAGGAACACGCCGTTATGGTGACTCACCACCAGAGCATCTTTTTTGAATGACACTTAACAACCTGTGGCCAAACTCTTTGGTAATCGAATGGCAAAGACAGAGAACTTAAACCCTTACTCTAATCCCTCCATCTTTGTATACCATGTATCAGGTGACACGCCGTACGTTTTAAAGGCAGGGTTGCAATTCAGTCTCTTGATCGGCTGAATTCTGGTCCGAGCATCCGATATTGAGGACACAACGAGGCCTCCATTAAGGAGCGCTTAATCTTTCCACCAGTAAAATGTAATTAAACTCCCCTTTTAACTTGTACCACAGTAAACTTTCCAAGCTGTGGCTTTCAAGTACACAGCAAACAAGTATTCAGGACTCTCATAGAAAAAGAGGGAGGGAGAGAGAGAGAGAGAGAGGGGGATAGATAGAAAGAGAGGGAGACTGACTTGGTGTTTGGAAATAGAATGAGCAAAAATACACTCGTCGGGGAAACAGACATGGTTTTGTTAAGTGGAAGAGTAGTGAGTTTGTGAAGCGTTTTATTGGCTTTTGCATTTCACATGGCCAGTTTCTCTACAGCGTGGATGGTTTGGACTCATGCTTCTTCTTACTTTGGATCATCAGTCTCCGCGATTACATTCAAACAGCCCTCCTTAAATAGATGTGTTGGCAGCGACATCTGTGCTGGCGACGTACAAGAGTAGAGACACCTTTTGCAAGACTCCCAGTGGACCTGACTTTGTTTCACTTCTTTATCGTGATCGCTCCTGCAAAACCTGAATGGCTCCAGCATTGTCACAATTTTTTTTCAATACTCTATCCCTTTCTTTGGCATCTTGGCTGAATGTTTGTTTTGTTTGTGTCTTTTGTTTTGCGTCTCAGAGTTGGGGGCAACTATTTTCAAATTCCTATTTTTTCCATCTATTGAGGTAGGCTCTGCCATGTCCTGCATTGTGTGCTTTCTTTTGCTCTGATGACAACATTGTCAATACAATCACACTGAGAGAATTGGTTGAATACATAATATTATCAACGTGAGTGCTTATTGAGGTCATCAAGGACTCACTCACTCACTGCTTGTGCTCCAATGCACTTGTTAACAAAAGGGAGAATGTTTGCCAGCCTAACGAGCAGTGAGAAAATTGACTGGGTTTCGGGTCAAATCGGGTTTGGCGTATACCGTCAAACGATGAGGACATCTTGGTGTGTGTGTGTGTGTGCGTGTGCGTGCGTGCGTGCGCACACACACACTCCAGTAGGGCCCCACATGGTGATCGCGTGAGGCCCCGTACATGCCCCTGTATGGCGCTGGGGAAGTGTGTCACTGGGCTATTTTGTGAACGTGCACTGTGCCATGCTGTCCTATTGCTCCTAGGGGCTGCCAGCTGAGGCTTATAATGCTTAATTAAGCTCTTTATTTCAAGTGGGCTACCATTTGATTTGCTCTTACAGTCTTTTGGCCGGTTGCATTATCATACATGATGTGCTGTCTGCCTAATGGGTTTGAGGGAGTCGTAATGTTGTGCTGGATGAATGCAATGTTAGTTCTTCTAGATCCAAAATAAAGCATATATTTTCATCACAAATGTATATGGCACAAACAATTGTCAGATGCAAGACTGAAACATAGTGTATGAAATGTATGACTCAAGTAACCTACATGCATAAACATCCACTCATTTCTTGCTGTAGGTTCAAGGACAACTACAACATCTCAGAAATGATTACATACAACTTTACCTACAGCACACATAGTGCTGTATCAATAGCATTGTTTCTGTTTCATTTTTTAACTATTCTAAATCATACCCCATTTGACAAACCTGAACTTGGATGTAATCAGTTTCGTAAACCTTTCATTTCAACATTATTGACTGTAACTACTTGAAAGTTAGGTTAGGAAAGCATTACCCCAGGAGCGGGTATTTCTTACAGCATCACTTTTTCAATCTTCAGAAATAGTGTAGAGTACCTAAACATCTCATAGGGCAATGTTCCGTCAGGTTTATTTGTACAAATTTGTAATTTACTGAAGTATATTTTCTGTTATTACTGCATTGCATGTAATGCTGTTTGCTTTCTCTGGGTTAAGAACAGGCTTATATTTATTCTGTATTCAAATTGAAAGAACTTTCATCATCTTTTTCAATTTCTCTTTTGAATTTTGAAATGTGTTTTCGGAAACTGCCTAAAGCTTGTAGCAGTTCTAGTCTTTTGAACATAACGCATGAAAGGTTTGAATCAAGTCTCGGCATCAACATCAATGCAACGTGTACCACAAGCATCTAATTAACATAAAAGTATCTCTCACCTAGAAGATGAAATGGAATAAAGCAGTACAGCATATCTTAAATCATAGTTAGTGGTGTTGCACCATCACAACAGCAAAGGTCATTGTATTTGAAATACTTCTAGTTGTGAACAGTGCATTCTTTTAAGTAAGTCAACGCTGCTTTGGAATTTGGTCAAACACTACTTCCAGGAAATATTAAACTTGCTTACTTCCGTTGTTAATTAAAAAAAAAAAGTCTACAATGCCAGGCATGTTTGCATTCACGTAGCCCTCCTTCCGCTTTCAAAGACGGGAGCGAGAGAGAGAGACTGCTTGTGAGGGGGCAGGAATGGCAGTGTAGTGTTACTGTTTGGGGTGAGATATGCCAGTAGTGTTTGAAGTGATAGCTACTATAGGGGAGTGTGCCACCCAGACCAGCAGTCGGATGACTTCCAGTATGTGGGGGATTAGGGGCGCTGCTGGCAGGTGTGAGGGGATATGACTGGGCTGTTACCAGCTCTCCTTCGGATATATTTTTTTTCATAGTCATTAACTGGAGAGCATCGTTATACTAAATAACATTTTCAACCAGTTCCGGTGTGAGGCACATATTCTTCAAGACCTGGTTGATATTTGATCGTCCTATTTTGAAGAAAGTGTGTTATTGTTGAATGGTACAATGTTTTTTGTCTTCGTAGAACAAATAACTTTTGTCTATAGCATTTTGATAATAGCATATAATATGTAAAGAATCAAATGCTATAATATCGGAAAGGCTTTCATTTTACCTTATTGTAGATGGTTCTCAATAATAGTATTAACATTGACAAGCTATAGATATTATTTATCCCAGTTTCAGATTCTGTGGCTAACGGAAAATAACTCAACCATTAATGTCTCCTAGCAGCCATGAACCCTCTTATTGGGTTGGCCATCATAGCCTTTCTAATCCTGTGGGAAGAGCTGTTTGGTATTTTAATTTGTGTAAATATTTCCAGTCATTGACTGCTCACCTTTCTATTGGTGTACTTTTTGTTCATGTTTTAACAACTTCTTAAAACCATCCGCAACCTGATGCCTCTCCTTTGTCGACCAATGAAACCATCAGCTACCTGACACCTCTCCTTCCTGACCAATGAAACCATCAGCTACCTGATGGCTCTTCCAGTCCCTCCAGGATTTCGCAGGCCTTTTTTGAGTTTGTCGCGGCCTAAAATGCCTGATGAGCTTTTCTAAAAAGTTGCGATGAAAGTTGCAGTGTTTTTAATGATTTTGTTGCGATTACAGTGCGAGAGGAAGTGAAAGTTGCGATAAAAGTTGCGATTTTCCTGATGTTATTACTGCAATTTTCCCAGTGTAATTTGTTAAATATTAAGTTATTACAAAAATAAACATTAATTAAAAGAACAAAAACACTTGAGAAATGGTCTTATGAATAATTGATTCTTTCCGCACTGGCAATTGACTTGGATGCAACAGCCTGTGTCAGTGATCTGCCTCGTCGTCTGACATCCTGCCTGCAGTTCTGTGGTTATGTTTCGCGGTGGCAAAATGCTTATCAATGTAAGATTTCCGCTTATTTTCATCCACAATATTGCATGCAGTGCAAAATAATTTTCCCCTGCTTTCATGTAGAATAGTAGGATACTGCTTTTACAATTTACAATCAGGGTATTTAGCAGACGCTTTTATCCAAAGCGACTTACATCGTTTAATACACACATTGACACACCGACGGCAGAGTCAACCATGCAAGGCGACAAGCACATGCTGCATGAATGCTTGAATCGCTTGAAGTAGTAAACACGAAAGTAAGGCGGAAGGTAGTTTGTCGACATCAGTTCAAGACGACGCCCCTGATTGGTCAAATTTGCAGGAAAGTTGCGGTGGTTGGTTAAAATTGCGACACCGCACTCAATTCGCGGTGATTGGTTGATGTTGCGTTGAAGTTGCAAATCGCAACGTCGAGAAATCCTGGAGGGTCTGCAATTCTTGCTCAACAAATGACGGTTTTAATATTTGGGGCAGTGCAAGTCCACTGTGTGTGTATGTGTGTTGTCACAGAAGTGCATTCAGGCCTCAATTTGTGCGACCTTTACTCCAATTACTACATCATGTAATCATTAATTACAGTTTTGTTGTCAAACTGAATTTTAGGCATTGCTGCCCTTTTAGGTTCAACAGCAAAATGCAAGAATGTCTGGTGGCTTTACTGCCAGCAAATGGCAGTTCAATCCCTTGTTTCAAGGAAATTATTGGAATTCCTCGTACTTAACGTGCCTAATTAGACGAACAAGGGACAGCAACCAGGAGTTTCACTGTTGCTTGCTTATTTTGTGATATTACCATGGTGCAGTGCTAATGAAAGGATGGTTAAACATGAATAGCCTATTGTAATAACTACAACTGTGAACTTTCCCAAGAAAGGTATCGGTGATACAGACGTCAAACAATCTGATCTGGTCCAGAGTCCAAACTGAAAAATTCTCCATTCCCAATTGGTCACCTCCCCTGTTTAGAACATAAATATCTGAGTGTGCTTCAGATGTTAATGTCTGATAATAAAGGTATCAAGGCATCACTGCAGTCTCCCTCTCTGCTCCTCCAGTCTGTATAGCCAGACACCCCCTGATTAGATATATGTCTCCGTCAGGAGGTGGCGCCCATAGTTTTTTTCTTTACTAACAAACAAATTAGTCTTTGTATTTCAGTGGACCCTCCCCCCTTTCAATGATGGCTGGAGGAGCAGGAGAACTCAGTAAAACAAAGAGGACATGCACCTCCATTGCTCCGAAGCCCGGGGCATTTGTGGAATTTGGAAAAAGCTAATTGTTTTTTTCCTGAAGTAATCATTTCCGTTCTAAGTTTGTAGCTGCCCAAACTTTGTGTGTGTGTGTGTGTGTGTGTGTGTGTGTGTGTGTGTGTGTGTGTGTGTGTGTGTGTGTGTGTGTGTGTGTGTGTGTGTGTGTGTGTGTGTGTGTGTGTGTGTGTGTGTGTGTGTGTGTGTGTGTGTGTGTGTGTGTGTGTGTGGTTACTGTTTCTGGTGGCAAAATGTGAACAATGTTCTTCCAACCGTTGGCCACCTTTTGTCAACACTGAAGTGGATCCTCCTCTGCTTTAGGAAGACTTTAAGAACGCGTTTCCACTCTGTTGCAGAGCAACGTGCACCACCCATTGTTTTCCTTTTATACTTCTTCCGTAAAGGGGGGATGGCTTTTGTCGCACGATTTTGACACGCTTCCCGATATTTTGGCCATGTCTCTCCGTGGACACTGGTCTTTGGTTAAGAGCTTTGAACGGCCATGTTCTGGAGCCGTGGTTGTTTGTCTCAAAGGCGGCCGTGTGACTGGGCCTGCCTGTCGTCAGAGCATCCTAAGCCGCTCTAAGAACATTAAAGGGTTAGCAGAGAGGTTAGCCATCAAGGCTTAATGTTTCATCCAGTGCAAGGACACCTCGTTAGATGCCCTTCTCCTAATCACCGCCTGTTTGTTTTAAATACTCCTCCATAATAGTCGATCTTACCGCTCCAATCCAAAGGTCTGGCTTTCTTTAAGTCAGTTTGTTCTGCAACTCCATTGCTGCTGGGCGTTTCCTATTATTACCATCCATTACAACCAGTTTGATGCTTGTATTGTTTTTGCTTTTGCTTGTGTTCCTTGGGTATTGAAAAGTGTTTTTGTGATCTCGGCTTTTCTTTTCCTACCTAGGAGTATTCACATCATCCATTCATCTGTCATTGAAAATAAGGCGAAATTAGCTGTTGCTCAAACACTAAAAAGGGAAACTGCCGTGAACAACATGGGCCACAGATGAGTCTGGATCGTTTGCGCTCTCGTGTAGATATCATTTTTCAAAGGTGTCATAAAATAAAATGCATAAAATATGATCATTTGCTTTCTTGATCATTATAATAATCATAGCGTGATACTAGTTGTGCATAGAAATAACTGTTTGTAGCGTGTGCACCTGAAATACTTTCTCGTTTCTCCAACCCTTCTCAAACCATCCTGAAGCTCAAGCTAACCCCCGTCTCTCTCCGTGCTCTGTCTGTTCAGTCTGCAGTCCCAGCATCGACATTCGTAATGACATCAGCGAGCTGAGGCGCCTGGAGAACTGCACCGTGGTGGAGGGCTACCTGCAGATCCTCCTCATCTCGGACAAGACCAGCACCCTCAACCAGGAGCTGCTGCGCTCCCTCAGCCTGCCCAAGCTGACCGTCATCACAGACTACCTGCTTTTGTTCCGCGTGGCCGGCCTGGACAGCCTCAGCACGCTGTTCCCCAACCTCAGCGTCATCCGGGGACGCAACCTCTTCTACAACTACGCCCTGGTCATCTTCGAGATGACCAGCCTGAAGGACATCGGTCTGTACAACCTGAGGAACGTCACGCGCGGGGCCATCCGTATCGAGAAGAACCCTGAGCTGTGCTACCTGGACTCGGTGGACTGGTCCCTGATCATGGGCGCGGACGGCAACAACTTCATCAGTGGGAATAAGCAATCCAAGGAGTGCGGAGACGTCTGCCCCGGCATGATGGAGGACAAGCCGCTGTGCGTGCGCACCCAGTTCAAGGAGAAGTCTGATTACCGCTGCTGGACCTCCAACCAGTGTCAGAAAGGTACGTGGGAGCACATTATTGTTGACAAGGTGTCCTTTAGGCCCGCCTTTTCAAAGACAATTTAAAATGGGTCCATGCCCCATGGTCCCGTTTATTTAGTCAAGTAACTTTTTTATTTTTATGACTTTCGTTCACGTGTCACAGGAAATAAGAATAGTTTGTTTTGCCTTTATTTGAACAGCTTTGGGGTTATTTGCCTTGCGTAATTATCCACCTTTTGTGTGGCATGCTGTGGCTCTTTGTGAACACGTCTTTGATGGAGTGACCTCTGTTACCCTTTTTAAACTCAAACGAAATGGGACTTTTGATGAACGAATGCCATTTCATCTTTGGAGTGTTTTTCCTTTGTTGAGTCATGCTGCTGGATTGTCAGTTGGTCATCCATTTCTGCGGCTTGTTTATTGGAGGTAGGTTTCCTCTCAGATCATGCCATTTGAGGAGTGCGTGATGGCTCCGTATACAGCCCTGAGGAACGGTAAGGCTTACTCTGTTGAGGTTAAACTGTGGGGCCAAGAAGGAAGCTAGTCTACCTGTCTGGACTATGTCTGTTCAATATTTGCCTTAGGGACTGTTTGCAATTTATGGAAAGGGGTACAGAGAGAATTCTGGTGGAGAGAGAAAGTCATCTCAGCATGACAAGGCATTTTGGAAGAGTTCAGGAGAGGGTCATTTCTGTTTTGGTTGGCTTTTTGATCTCTTCTAAAAATTATTTTGGAATTGTAGTCTGCTTTCAAGGTTTCAATCTTCGGATATTCGTTATTTTTCAAAGCAAACATCTGACTTCCCGATTTGTGGAAGAACTAAAAGGAAAAATCGTTCCATTCATAGTGTGCATCTTTCACTGCCTTAAACGTAGCAGGCAGACCCCACTCCCCAGAATCTATCTTGCATTTATTTTATCACTGGGATATTCAGGTGAAATGTAACCTAGCCTTTTACCCACACTCCCCAAATATGCGTAGACGTTAAATATCTTTGGAGTTGCCTTTCTTTGCTGTCCAACAACTCATCTGTTTATCACGTGCAGTCTCATTTGTTTCCCTGCACATGTTCAATGCGGCAAAGATATTTTTTGCTCCACATTCCTATGGTGTTTACAAAAAAAAATTCAACACATGACTGTGAATATCTTAAAGTCAATAGGCTTTTTGTTTTTGTAAAATAACTATTTTATCAGAAGGCTTTTATACCCTGATTTGAGATAAGACAGATTATATTTTTGAATGAATGACGCGGTTTGATATGCTATCATGTTTCCTGTATGTTGATAAAGGGAATTCCCATTTACTGTACCACTTCCCTTAACATTCTCTCCATTTCACTTTTCCCTCCTTTCTTAATTTTTGTTTCACTCTTTTTCTTTCTGACTTCCTTACTCTGCGAAACGCACAGTAGCCTTGTGACTCATGCCGATACGTCTGTGACGGGGAGGGTACATAATGTTGACCTGGACTTGGAAGGAGCCCATAAAGAAAACATGGCCGCTCCTCATCTGGCTGCCATGTTCCCTGACGCTGTGTGAAAAGATGGTTGACATTTTTTCCCATGAGCTCTTTGCTATTGAGGAATTGTGTACGATTACATCCCTATACCCCCTCTCCTCCTCTCTCTTCACACTTAGAACAAACAGTAGAAATCAACCTCTGCTTCCTTCCTTTAGCTGCAGCCACTGTTTCTATAGGCCTGTAAGGCTTATCATTGTCCCCGGGACCCTGGGGACTTCGTGTGCTGGTTGTGTTAAAGGGGTGAAAAGAGCTGCTTAAAGACACTCCTAAAGGTCCAAACAGAACAAACAAGGCATAAAATACACCGATGAAATTGTCCCGTTCAAAACTATTTACATCAGCCACAACGCGAATATGCAGCATTTTCAAAAAAGAATTGCGCCTGTGAAAAATACAAATGTATTCATGTTTGCAGCCAAAAGTGAAAACAAAGTTATTACTGCGTTCAAGACAACTCGTAAAAAACTAGCCAGACTTGTTCAAAATAAATTTGGCTGCTTCCTACTTTTTCTACAATTACAGGTCGGAAACGCCGTTCTCAGTTGAGAGGTCCGACTTGACCTCAGCAACAACATCCAACATGGCGGCCTTCCTCATTGATGGGAACGAAATTAAAAGTGTTTTTTGTAGCTTTAACACATCATTTCATGTGTAATTACGCAATATGTGTTTTGCATCATTAATATTTCGCTCTGATTAATGCAATATGTGGAATTGAGCAAGTATTTTACAGATTTTAATTAGCTAGCCAGGTCTGTCTCCTCTATTCACATGATTCCAAAAGAAGCATACATTGCTACGTCCTTTCCCTAAAATATCTTATTTATTTAGAGCAGGGGTTCTCAAAGTTTTGACAGCTGAGGGCCAATTTAGGAACCCAAAATTTGACTGAGGGCCGGCAAAGGAAATAAATGTAGGCGGGAAACGCCGTCAGCATCCCAGTTGTGAAAAGAAAACATTGCACCGTGGACCTCTTGGAGTGAGGTCAAGTGAGGTCTAAATCACGAAACTGAGGTTCATCCTTTCAAAGTAATGTACAGTCGGATAAAAACTAACAAATAAGTAAGGGATAATGCCCGACGAGGTGTCCATTATCAGGAATTAATGGACGACGTGGAGGCGTGAACCGTCCCACGCGAAGCGGAGGACGGTTGCCTCCGCGAAGTCCATTAATTCCTGATAATGGACACCTCGAAGGGCATTATCCCGCTTATACCACGGTCACTTACCAACGGTGACCAAATTAAGACCATTAATTTATATTTTCATGCGTTTTACAATCCGAATATAAAGTTTTCCACAAAACATACATTTGTTTGCCTGGTTACGCCTGAGGGTCTGACTAATACCCGGAACCACCATTACACGCCCGTTGGGTTCTCATGCAACGGAAACGTTGTTCACTCCTCCAGTAATTAGGACGGGCCATAGCTACGACTTTAGAACGGGAGGTAGCGGGAGGTATTATAGTCCGCTCAGCTTTGTTTTGTTTCCCGTTGCTATGGTTACTACTATTTTAGAGACGATACGCCAGCTAGCGCATTAATTGAGAACGGTAAACAGACAATTTGACGGAACTACTTGTCCAGGTGTCCGTCTATCAGGAGTTAATGCACACCCTGCATCCAATCAGAATCGAGTATTCCCGCAGACCGTGGTATAACAGGATTTAATTGAAAGCTAGAGAGAGTCGACTTTTCTCTTTATATTTATTCAGTGTTTCCCACACATTGACGAGACTATGGCGGCCCGCCATAGTCTAATTTCGGCCGCCATAGTCTCTGCGTGCACATGAATTATTATTATTACAATCGCTCCATACCCCCCCCCCCCCCCCCCCCCTCCCCGGTCAACAATCGCTCCATACCCCCCGTACCCCGTCAACAATCAACAATCGCCCCATACCAGCCCCCTTCCCCCCCCCCCCCATAGTCTCCAAAATTTCTGTGGGAAACACTGTTATTTATTATTATTATTTTCTTTAACTTACTTTAACTTGTTTCTGCCACCATTGGCCCGCGGGCCGCACTTTGAGAACCAATAATTTGACCAAGAGGATTCAAATAGAGTTTCAGACACTTTAAATTCAAGTGTAAAACAGTGTAGCGAGTCGTAATGAAAAGTTGGTGCGCATTTCTTAATACATCAATACTTTGTAGACCATATTTTTTAAGGGTTAGTTCACTGTTTTTCAACTAAAAGTAGGCTATAACTCTTTCTGGAAAAGCTTGTATCCAAGACAACGCTGTTGCTACTGCACAACTTAATGTTCTAAAAAGAATGAATGAGGCTTTTTCGCAAAATGGATATTGCATCATATGTGTACAGTGACAGTCCCGTTCTGTTTCATGATTTGTAGTTATTATATTGGAAAAAATCACACTAAACAATGGCGTTCAATTTAAAAGGACCTCTAGGCTTTATAAATCTGACGAAGCGCAGACTTTCTTTCTCTCTCGTTCGTTCGTTCGTTCGTTCGTTCTTCTTCTGAAGTCTAGATGTGTCAGCCTCCTTTCTCCTCAGAACCCCCCTCCCCTAGGCTCCACCCCTCTGCATAATTGCCTTGTTTTTCCCCCAGTGCAGATGTTCCTTCAAGGGCATAGAGTGGTTTGCTAGTCAATACAGACCAGGCTCCTCTTTAATTACAGCACACAGGAGGGGGTGGGGGGGGTGCTGTCTGCTGGTACACGATGCTGGCCTCTGGGCATTCTGGGCCTCATGAAACAAACAAGACTCCCTCCGTGTTCCAGCAGATGCACACAGGGCCGGTTTGGAAGTCTCGCTTGTGGCTTTAGATGAGCCAGATGCCCCCCCCCCCCCTTTTTTCTTGTAGTGTTTTGTAGTGAATATAAACACAATGGGGACCGCGGACCGTGGAGGGGCTCCCTCACCGTGGAGGGGCCCTCGGTGAGGGGTCTTTCTTTGGGAGGCGGAGCAAGAAGAGGAAATGTCAGGAGAAATGTCAAGCATAGGAGCTCAGTGGCCAGCTGCCGCCGGGCATGTCTGCGTGCGCGTCAGACTCAGATTACTGGCAATAATTAATTTACGAGGGGGGGGGGGGGGGATCAGGGCATGCTTCTTAGAGGAAGTTTCCGACCAGTGGGGAAATTAAGCTAATTGTCTCCTGTTGTAATTTATACATCTAAACTCCTTTTACAGTTGTGAATAGTCAAAAGTGACTCTAAATAGTCAAGCTGTGGTTAATCAGTTTTTTTTCATAATGCAATTACATGTCATGGCTTTTACAGGAGCATTCACAGTGCCTCAGGCTCACTATAATGGGGTTATTTGTGTGCGTTACAGTTTTGCTTGTTTGCCCACAAACTTGAAGCATAAAAGATTACAAATAAACCCCCTTCTGTAGTTCTTGCCCAGCTCCCCTAAGTGATCCTTCATTGTCCCTCGGTATCTCTCCGTCTCCTCCCTCCCGCCGTCCCTCTGTTTCTCACGGATGTTCTCCCTCTCTTGGATCGGCGGTGCGTGTCCTTCCGTTTCCACACTCTCTCCTGCTGCTGCTGCTGCCTGTGAGCGGGGCTGTCGGCGGCTCTGCCTGCCAGAGTGCTCCCGACTTGTTTGCTCGTTGCCGGAGTCATTCTCTCATCACTCCTGTGGCTGTGAACCGGCTCGTTTGGCTCAGCCGAGTTCCTGTGACATCGCATGCTGTTTGCTTTGAGCTTGTTGGTCCCGTGACTCTGTGTGCTCCCTGGCCTGCTTTGGAACCGGACCCCCCGGGGCCCTGCCAGGCCCCCAGGCCTGTCTTGCACCACCCGGACTGGCTCGCCTGGGCCAGTCCCGCAGGCAGGGAAGCACACCCGTGTCAACTCTCCCTCGTGTTCCACGGCCAGGCCGCTCGATGGATTCAGGGACCCGCTCTCTCTCTCCCACAGTTGGGCGGTACTCGGATGGCTTGCGTTTCCCCTTCCGCTGTTGGACTAGGAACTTGCAGTTAAAGGGTGCTGAAGTTTCTCAAGCACTCTGGTTAGAAGTCAGACCTCTTTATCCATGTATGCATATTTAGTCCAACATGTCCCCTCAAAGTCTCTAGATGTTGAAATGTATTACAGTCCATAATCTTTGGTTTATAATAATGCATTTTTCATGAAGAGAAGTTTTAATAAATTAACACATATGCATTTTTCAATGTGCCTGCTATGTCTTGCTTACCTTCTGGACATTCACTTCTAGACAAAGTGAAATGTTTTTGAGCGCTTGCTGTTTTCTGAGAACATAATTATCCGGATTAAGCTTGGATCCCCACCTTTCTTCATTGTAGCTTGCGGAAAAGATGCTGCGTAATTCCATTTGCAAATATCCTCCAGAGCAACGGATATGTGCTTCACACTACAGTGTTTTAATAGACCTTGGTTTTCCCGGGGCTCGTGCGCGGGACAGCTATAGTTTTGGTAACGGAAGAAGAGGACCCGACTTCGCTGCACGGAATCTGAACCCCGGGTGTCCCAGTGTTGAACCCAGCGCTGAGACCCAGCAGAGATCAAGTATTTAGGAGTCTTGGCAGTTGGCACATGTCTCATCTTAGCCTGGGAGAGTTTTGCATTTGTTAATATGTTTACTCCCTGCATGCCAGAGACCCACTCGATATGGCTGTTATGAGTGAAGCCTTCCATGAGCCAAGCTCATGCAGTGGGTAGGGGGGGGTGATGTAACCCCAGTAGGGTCAAGAGGGATCAGACTGTACAATGTATGACTGTATGAGCTAATCCTGTATCGTATGCTACCCACTGAACTGATCATCTCTGTACAAGTTTGCGGTTTCATATTTTTAAAGGATCTAATTCATACTAAATAGTTACCCTACACCTGAATGATTGAATTATAGCAGGTGGATGTTTACTGATATTACACTAATGAGAATGCTGTCGGATTGAGCGTGCATGCCATGATTGTTGATGATGCAATCAAGAAAAAATATTGACAGATATAAATAAATTTGGCCATAATGTGGGTGAAACCTTTACGTATGATGAGTTAAATTGTGTTTGAATGTTGTATTTTGATGTTCATGTTGCATCTTGCATGGCTTAAAAGTCAGCTCTAAAGATCCGCCTAGCCCACACAGGATTTAACGCCGCAATTGAATGTCAAAACATATTTGTCCATGGCATGAGTCATTGTGTGGTAAAGGATATGGGAGCCAAAATTGTTATAATATGAAAATTACAAGTAATATTTGCATCAGAAGCAACAGCCAAACCCGCCAGTATTTCCAGTAGTCTGCTGATGGCGTAAGGTCCAAATGCTCCAAATATTATTCAAATCAGCAGATTCCCTTTTTCTTCTTGTTAATACAGGCTATAATGATTGCGAGATGGCCAGCTCAGATTTAGCAGATAGAAGAAACGTTTGTATGCGAGGTTGTGTTGCCAGGGTCGCCTTGGGCCCTGCCTGATGACACATGGTTCCGGGTTTGAGGCCACACAGCCGGGAAGTCTTTAATGACTTAGCTAGACCTAATCTAAACGGCTCCCCTCCGGGCCAGCTCCAGCACGCTCTCTCTTAGCTCAGTCCGGGTCCGCACAATGTGCCAGTGTTGGCGCCAAAGGAAGGGATTCATTATTCACCCTCCGCAACCCCGCTCCCTCATGGCCCTGCCACCCTGAACACAGAATCACCAGGTCCATCGCAGACGCTCTGGATAACACACAGGCGTGCGTGCGTGCTCAATGTATTGAGTTCTTCACTTATTACTATGTACTGTAGTAAAGGATGCTGCCACAACTTCAACAATGATGTGATTGAAATTATTTTATTAGGATAACCTCTTGCGATGTACCATCTCGTTTTCCGGGGGTCCTGAACAAAATCCCCCTAAAACATTGCACACATATAAACAAAACAGAACAAGACTGACGCAAACAGCCAAATGTCATTAACATTTGTATATAAAAAATATAAATAAACTATTTACATGCTATATTAAAAATGCAATGAAAATTGATCGTTAATTCTCCCGTGTTTACATGGACACTTCTGGTGGAAGTGGAAGAACAGCTCAATCGGAATAGAAAATGATCATATACTGTATACGCCTCTATCGGAATACACGAGAATGCGCGAGAGACATATGCAAGTACGCTAACCACTTTTGTAAATGCCATATATACAGTACATTTGGAGTGTCAATCATCTCGTTCCACCGCTATTAATAACAGTGTCCATGGAAACGTTGCTAATCGGAATACAATTCTCTATTCTGAGAATTCAATGCGGCTTATAAGAGGTGGTGTAGTCCGCTCTAATCGTCCTGTATACACTTATTCCGATTGGTTTGGGGTGGGTGTGGCTACTTTTTAACTTATAGAGATGGCATCAGCAGTTGCAGTAGTTCCCAATTGGTCCGTTGGTACTTTTATGCACACCGAACTGGGCCGCTGTTAAGGAAAGTGGATTTTTTGCCTGATTCACTTCTTTCTTTCCTGCTAAGCAACGTCAACGTCTTTGGCGGACTATTTCTCTGCTTGACAACACTACGAATGGTAATTGTAAAAAGACACAGCCGTGTGAAGATATTTTTTATTGTCATTGACGAAATCCTTAATGATCAATTAGCCGATCGTCGATTAATCATGCCCATCCCTGCAAACAACAACAAAAGACACAAAGAGCATACAATTACAACAAAATACATAACAGGGAATAATAATTGTTAATGATATGTCAGTGAAAATGGGTGTTTCCATCTACGCCCCTCCTCCACCACCGTTCCCCCTCCTGGGCTCTGCTCCAGCCTGCTCCACCCAGCCTCCTCCACCCTCCATATGGGTCAATCACGTTGGTTCATTGTGATCTTTCTGGGCTGGTGTTATGTTCTTCAAACGAGTTGTCTTCACCGAGTACAGAAAACCCGCCCTCGTTGAAACACAACAGAGAGACAATCAGTTGGGTTTGAAGTAGTTCCTCTTCTTCATTTGGTTTTATTGGTTGCCTTGGTGTTTGGGCCGTGAGGCCATCAGGCATGAGTTGGTGGCGAGATGTTTTTTTCTTTTAGGTGAAATAATTTTTTACCCCAGAAGCAAAAAACAGAAGGATATTTAATTTGCTTGACTGCCATGACCAGGTTGTGGAGAGACTCGTAAAAAGCCACAGACTCGCTGCTGCCAGCTATTGCTGACTTTTGTTGTCAACAAGAGTCTCTCTCTCTCTGTCTCTGTCTCTGTCTCTTTCTCTCTCTCTCTCTCTCCCCGTCTCCCTGTCTCTGTCTGTGTGTGTCTCTCTGTCATGTGTGTATTTCTACTTCAAATCACATCATGTTCATTCACAACAGTTTGTTCATTGTGTGTGTGTGTGTGTGTGTGTGTGTGTGTGTGTGTGTGTGTGTGTGTGTGTGTGGCGTATGAACAGCTGGGCTCATTGACTATTGATAGCCGGTCCCGTGAGTGTACCCCATGTCTGTCCTCTTTGCGGTGCACAAATATTTCGTCTGAAGCGCCGACAGATTGCCGCCTTTTTTTTTACCACAAATCCATTCATAGCATTGATCGACCAAAATAGATCCTGTTTGACACTCAACGAGACACACACACACACACACACACACACACACACACACACACACACACACACACACACACACACACACACACACACACACACACACACACACACACACACACACACACACACACACACACACACACACACAATAATCTCTCCAGCATTCCATCCCTCTGCACGTTGACACATTTTTCCTTTCCGTGTGTGTGCAGCACCGCTGGCGATGGGCGGCATGCTGCCTTCTGGCCGTGCGGCGCGGAAGCCGTGACTCATCCTCTGCTCTCAGCACTCATTCATAAATTTGTGCGAATACTATAACTTCCTCTTGCCGCTCTGCGGGCCTCCCTCCCCCTCCCCTGCGGCTCTGTGCCGGGTTCCGCTCAGCCAGGAAGGATGAGGCCCATCTGAGCGCGTTAGTGACGCTCTCCGCAGATCCAACAGCTAGAAGTGTGTGTGTGTGTGTGTGTGTGTGCTGCCTCTGTTTGTATTTGGAGCTTGAATTGCGCCCCCATTTGTCAGTGTCCGATCAGGCCGCCCCAGTTCCTCCTCTCTACATAATGCACTGAATAATGGGACACACACACACACACACACACACACACACACACACACACACACACACACACACACACACACACACACACACACACACACACACACACACACACACACACACACACACACACACACACACACACACACACCGTGCTGCCGGTACAGGTCCGCCAAGGACATAACGGCAGACAGACGGTGTGGTCCGACCTACCTGGGTAAGCTGTCGGTACACAGGTGGAAACGAAACAGTCTGACAAACAAAGTCTGACAACACTAACCCGCGGGCCGCTGGAGTGTGTGCCGTGAAACGCACCAGAATAATAAGCTTGGGTTACAGCCTGAGCTCCCGCAGCTGCTTCTTCTTCTTTGCATTGCACCATCTTGTTCTCCCAGCTGATGGCTCTTAGGTGCAGGGGTGTGTGTGTGTGTGTCGGGGGTCAGTGTTCCCCCTGATCACCGGTCCTCGTCCTCGTGTCACGTCTGCACATACCCGCCTGGGGGGTGCTGGGAGGGGTGTGGGAGCCTTCATGGCAGGGGTGAGGCAGCACCCTGAGGCCCACCTACGACAAGCCCACACCAACAACAGTGGGATGCGACCAGACCATGGCAAACTTGTTTACGTCCGATCATATATCTATGACGTCTGCACACGGAGCCACCCGGACCCTCCTGTCAAACGTCGCACTGCGTCACCAATGAGCACCGACCGTGACCCCCAGCCATGTGCTGCCCTTCCTCCCTTGCAGTGTGTGTGTGTGTGTGTGTGTGTGTGTGTGTGTGTGTGTGTGTGTGTGTGTGTGTGTGTGTGTGTGTGTGTGTGTGTGTGTGTGTGTGTGTGTGTGTGTGTGTGTGTGTGTGTGTGTGTGTGTGTGTCTGTCTCTACACCCCGCCTAATGGCCACAGGTGTCTCACGGGAGTGTAGCGTGGCTCTGGCCTCCTCCAGCCTCTTGGCCTGGCCCTCTTGGCAGTAAGGCGTCCCCTTGGCCGGCGGCCCTGGGTGGACCACTCCAGGGCAGCGATCGCCAGTTGTTGCTTTGTTAGCATCCGGGTGCCCCCCCCCCCCCCGGACAAATTGGCCTTCAACAACCCCCGCACCACACTATTCCCCCCTCCCCCTAAAGAAACCTGTCTCAGACTGTAGAAGGGTCCCCGTGTGGTTTGGGAGAGTAACCCCAAAGCGGCGAGTCGGACGGCTTTATGGCCTGCATTCCTCTGCGTGGTCCAGGAAGTGGATCCTACGCCCGGTGACACGCAGCCATCTGGTGAAGGGGAAGAGGGGGGAGTGCTGGTGGTGGTGGTGGTGGTGGTATCATCCACGCCCGACGCTAAAGAAGCAGTATGTTTACCGGGCAGACCTCTTGGTCTGACAGCAGCTCGTTAGTGTGTCCGATTAAATATAGTGCCCCCCTTCCCTCCTGCCCGGCCCCACCCCTCACGGCGTTCTCTGAGTCACCAGAGGGGGGGGGGGGGGGGGGGGGGGGGGGGGCTAGGATAGGCTGCGTCACTCGGGGGCCCTCGCCTCACCTCATTCATCCTCGCCGGATAGGACGTTTTATTAACTATACTATTATTAACTCCGTTATTAACTTTCATCGGTGGTAGGCGGCACAAGAATCGATACGCTGGTGCCAAATATCGATATTTTAGAGAATAAAATAAGGAGCTCTAAACAGATTTCCTTGCTCCTCGAGGTGGCGTTCCACACATGAATAACATGTAACTAGCCAAAGACGAGTAAGTGGTAACTCAGTTTGCGATATTATCGTTATCGTGGGCCATGGTATACTATGGCTCCCACCCCTAGTCTAGACTGCTTCCATTGGTTAATCGCATCTACTGCTGATCGAGTGAAGGTAGAGTTAACGTGAGGGGATTCGTACCTACACTCCAAGGGGTGTGTGGGAGTGTAGGTGCATTCACCTCCTTTTCATCGGCTCTTTCCCTCCCGTGTCTGACAGGAGCATTGTTTTCTTGTTCTGCGCCCAACAGACCTTTTTGTCTTGAATGACTGGTCTGGGCTAGTCCATCTTCTGGTTCCCCTCGCTTTCCACCCACCCTCACCCATTAGTGCATCAATTACAGAGAGCAGGAGTGGAGGCTGGCTGCCGGGCTTGTTTGCACTTGACCGACCCGTCTCCCAGTCTGTCTCCTCCAGTCTCACAGCCATGACAACCACTTAAACCCGGGCCCATACATGTGTATTCATCTTGGGGAGCCCTAATCCTAATTGAGTGGTTTTGCTCTCTGCTAGCGCACAGACCGCTCTACCTCTCTCCATTGCTCCGGTAGACTAATGTCCAATGTGTAACCCTGTTAATCCTGGCTTGTTGTTGTTGTTGTTGTTGCTGCTGTTGTTGTTTTGGTTATTTTCGCTGGCCATCGAGGTAATTAAATAAAAAAATAAGTGCTGGGCTATATATTGCATTTATATGCGATAGAGTTATGTTTGGCATTTCGGCCGTCCTACTTCCTGTCCCGGCGTCGGCGGGGCCGTAAGCCTTTGTCCCGGGTCAGGCGTGTACTTGCTTGTAAAAGGCTTGTTTTTGCATTCCTCCCGCCTCCCTGCGGGATCTATGGTGTTATCATCCTGTCACACGCTTTCATTACTTCTTACTCACCGTTGTGTGTGTGTGGCACCAATGCAGATGTTCAGGAAAGTCCCCTCCTTCTAATGCCCGCCTTTTGGTCCGTCTTTGTGTTTGTCTCTGCCACTCTCTAAGCCTGCCTCTCTCGCTCTGTCTCTGTCTCTCTCTGTCTCTCTCTTTGTCTAAGTCTCTGCGTCTTTTTCTAGAGAGACTCCATTGAGGCTCTCTATGAGAGTTCCTATCTGTACTATCATAATTTTGAATCGCCCCATAGCCAGATTCGTGCCCCTCGCAATCTACTGTAAATCTTACAGTGGGGTGCGGTCCGTCGACATGTCAGTCCAATGTCATACATTTTCTAACGAAAATTTCCTATTTGACAATTTTGTGTATTTTTTAAGGCAAAATGTAAAAGTTCTCAGTTAAAGTGTTTTTTTGAGAGTCATGCTGTGTAATAAATACATTATGTTTTCAAAATAATCCTTTGAATAATAGTGATTTCAATATTGACCAAAATCATTGTGATTATTTTCCCCATAGTCGAGCAGCCCTAGCCTCGTCTCTTGTTAACGAGCGACGCCGATCCCTGCCCAGTGTTGACATTTTTTTTCACTTTCATGCTCAGTCAAAAGCCGCCAATCCGAAGCACTTAACAAGAAAGGAGCTGAGCGCAGCCAAGCTGGACTATAGGAAAACTATATTAAAGTGGTTGTTTCTTTGGTATGTCGCAAGATATGTAACAGGACTTCTCCACCTCTGCTCTATTCCTGCCCATGGGCTGCACTAATCCCGCTTGGCATTCAGTCTCCTCACCCTACCCACTGCTTGGGTTGGACTTAATGTTCTGCTCACCGCTCACCGCACACACATGTGGGAATCCGTGAATATCTTGGTTTTGTTCTTATCGCTGTGAAGCGCCTCCTTTTCTGTGGAAACTGAAGCGTGTGGTTAACCTGGTGACATACAGGCATCGTTTATGTATGAAGTATGGCAGTATTATATTTTTTCATGTTCAGACGGGGCAGATGTCACGGAAGCGTGACTCTTTTGGTTAATTTGTGGCCGACACTTGCTTGTGCAAGTATCGGGGGGCGTTGCCTGAAAGTACGTGCTCTGAGAGACATACGCTTTGCCGCTGCCAAGGAGACGGACACCCGTGCATTTGAGAGAGAGAGAGAGAGAGAGAGAGAGAGAGAGAGAGAGAGAGAGAGAGAGAGAGAGAGAGAGAGAGAGAGAGAGAGAGAGAGAGAGAGAGAGAGAGAGAGAGAGAGAGAGAGAGAGAGAGAGAGAGAGAGAGAGAGAGAGAGAGAGAGAGAGAGAGAGAGAGAGAGAGAGAGAGAGAGAATTACCTATCGATGGTAAATAATTCCCCCCATTAAAATAAGCACTTTTGTCCATGTATGGCATACAGCAACTTCTTATCATGAACTGAATTGCATTTATGAGTGATTTATGTTTTCCTTAGATAATACTCTTACTTAAAGATTATACATCGATATTGCTCAAACTCAATATCATGAATAGGGACATTTTTATAGCTAAGCCCATACAGCAGCGCCGCGCTGGCCGGCTATGATGCACAGATAGACCGGGTGGAGGAGCTCCACCAGCACCACGCCACTCATCAGTGGCCAGCGGCCCCGGCTGCTGAGACCGTGAGACGGCTGTGGGGGCCGCAGAGGAGCAGGAGGGAGAGCCAACACCCACAAGAGAGCGACCACCGTGTGGAGGGGGGGGAGCTCAACATGGGGTTTCTACGAAGGTAATGTGGTGTGTTTTGTTGCGCGCGGCAGAAAAGCATCCTCACTTCTGCATCGTTAACGGTGGATGTTGTGGGATCTAGAGGCTACATGCTTGTGTTGTCGCCCGAGCTATGACTTGAATATGCCCCTTTGGTGTTTTTAAAGTTAACTGTGGCGATCTATCAAATTGACAACCATTGAAAAATCATTTTAGACTAAGCAGCAACAAAGATCGCTACTGCTGACATTTGTTAAAACAAGAAACTTGTTTTTGTAAATGACTATGGCAAATTACCACTTGTAAAGGATGAAAACAGATGGATTAATTAAGGATGAATCAACAACGGTAATCAGATGTCATAAAATATATGGAAACTGCATTTGTTTGAACAAGGCTCCCTCACTGCTGTATTTTTAGAGCAGAATGATGGTGTTTGACTGTGACATTCCTTCTCTCTGTTATGCTCTCTCTGTCGCTCTCGCTCCCTCTCCTCATCCAGCCTTGAAGGCGCTCATGTAAACTATCCGTCGCGACACACCCATTCCCGGAATCTCTGGTGGTTTTACTGACTTTAACCTTTTCATGTAATTGCTTCCATTTCGACTTGAGCCAAATTAGGGTTTCGATAGATTGGCGATAGGCCACTGGAGACCTTGATGAAGAGGTTTTCCACCGTCTGCTTTCTGTGTGTGTGTGTGTGTGTGTGTGTGTGTGTGTGTGTGTGTGCGCGTGTGTGTGTGTTTGTCTGGTGGAGGTGGGGGCGAGGTGGGGCTAGGGGTAACAACAGGCGACTGCTCTGGGGTCTGTCGCCCGCTCCCCGTTCTCTTGGCAGTGAGCGTGATCAGTGAAGAGAAGTTCGCGGTCGGCCTTCCACAATGCAGCCCTTTGTCTGCAGACGGCTCCGGGTCCGTCAACCATTTTGGAAATAGTTTCCAGCTTATTAAACCGCTTCCAGACCCCCCGACTCTCCCGACCAGTGGGTTTGCAAGTGAGGTTTAATTGCTTGGCATCCTCGCCTATCTTGGTTCGACGTCGGGACATCCTGGGAGGGATTTGCTCACGAGCCCTCTGGCTAGAGTTGCACTCAGGACACTGCTGTTATCACCTCCGTACGCAAACATCAGGAAACACTCGCTAGAGCCGTATACATGTGGTGGAGGGCTTTTGTTTTTCATCTTTCCCATTCTTCTCCTCCGTGTGCTTTCCTTTTGATGAGCTGTGATGGATACAGTTCATTCAGTGGTGGACTCTGCCTCTCTCTCTCCACACTTCACTGCCTTGACTTCGATGTCTGATTTATTGTTGTTACTCAATAATGACTTGGCCTCCATGTGCCAACGGGCCTTTTTACAGCTGGGGATTAATGGTGTGGTGCTGTCGTCTGAACAGCCTTATCTAAGTCTTTGAAATTGTTTGTGTTTGACTGCATGTGTGTGTGTGTGTGTGTATGTGTGTTTGTGTTTGACTATGTGTGTGTGTGTGCACGGTTTGATGGTTGGTGTTATGGAATGTATCCAAAATGGAACAATCCAGATCGGAGTGTCTCCTTTGTATGGATACCATGTCATTTTCTAACCGGCATATGGTTCTCCATGTATCAACTCATGTGGCTTTTCTCGGTGCATACCGTTCTCTCCTAAGGGACGAGGTCAGGAGACGCAGTGCTGGGGATGAATGGAAGATGCCAGCGAGGCCTCGTTCAAACCCACAGGGAAAGACAATGGGCAGATCTTTTCAGAGGAGGAGCTCGCCACGGCCTCGGGCCATTCAGTGCGTGACTCATTCTCAAACCGTGAGGCGTATGACGCCCGTCTGTTGTGGCCCAATGCGTCTAGAGACGGCGCTCAGCGCGGCGGGCAGACAGTGGCTCGTTATTATTGCTTTGGTACGGCAAGGGGTCGGCTGGGGACGGGTGGGGGTTAACTGACTCCACCGCTGTCTGACCCTCGGCGGGAGAATGCGAGGAATGCTCATTGTTTCTTCATTACTCGTCTTATCTGATGAGCCCTGGGGCGGCTGTTCAGCGGTGCCCGAACACACCGCTCCGCCGTTGTCCCGGACTGTAGCCCATCGCTGCCCTACGCCCCCCCTTCCCAACTCAGACGTACTCCCCCCCCCCCCCCCCCCCCCTGTCATCCTCATGTCGTCCATCTCCTCCACCAGCGCTGGAGACGTTGACCGTCTCCACGGAAATGGTGGGAGCCCCGCCCCCTAACCCACCACCCCACCCCCACCGCCGGGCCCCGGTCTCGACGGGGATCGGTTCAGAGCGGGTCCCTTCGTTCCTACCGTGTCACAGACAAAAGATGACGCCACCGCGGAGTGATAAATGACCCGACACCACCCAGCACCGTGCTCAGGCCCGTGTCTCCCACCGAACTCGACTCAAACGATCAGTGAAAGGTGGCGTGACTCATCATCATGGTTCCTTCTGGTCCTCTGCTGTTGTACCAGTATTTTTTTAGCCTGGTAACCGTTGTATGATATAGAATACTGTGAATATGATGATTACTGGTACCTATTTGCGCCCCTGAATCTCGTGGACAGGTTTTGGATCTGTAAGCAGCAGTGCATTGCATAGGCAGGGTTAACCAAGGCGATCATGGCGTGGCCAGCTTAAGTAAAGAAGGCATGACTCAGGGTTTATTGTTCTTCTGCGGTGTCAAGTCCAACGGCACTAATTCAGAACTCAAAGATTAGCCTCTAAACTCCCTAAATAGAACAAGTATTTGGAGAACAATCTACTTCTTATTCCTCCCTAAGTGCTTTACGGTCAATAGCTGATGTTAAATGCTCTCCCGCAATTCTGGTGTTTTTACTCACTTTATGCAAACTAAGAACAATGGTGGTTGGAAATGCCATTATTCCTAAATACATTTTTTACATGGTTTGTTACTTTGCAATTTTTTTTCCTCTTGCTTCTTTCTTTCATGTTATTTTTGCCGATTTCTTTCAATTCATAGTCAGAACCTTTGACATTTTAACAGCTTTTAATCAAACATTCACAGAAATATTTGTCTAAGAGTTTCGTGGGTGCAAATAGGTACCAGTTGTCATGCAGTCTCTTTATTATACAACACCCGGCTTTTCATTAGAATGCAAGTCTGAATATTCACAAAGTTCATGCCTTTGTGGACTTTTCTCTTGCCCCCGTCTTCAACCGTGGACGCAGAAGTCTCAGCTCTCGCTAAGCACCCATGGTTGTTGTGCTTCACAGCTCGGATGGGTGCTGTGCGCCCGTCACCTTCCATCAGTGGCTTAAAGGAGATTTTTAGAAGACGTCTTGATTCGTTCAAGTATCTGCCAATACATAATATATCTCGCAGTAAGCAAAACATTGCGCTGAATGCTTAAATGTATTTTGGTATTCTGTACCATAGCCATAATCCGGTGGAAAGCCTCAAAGTTACCTTTTGTCGGCCTCAAACTTTTAACTGTCTCTTTCATCCCAAGATCCGACTGATGGGGTTGAACTTACCTGGGTGACGGATCCAATTAAAATAACTTTGAATTCCTCCGATTTCTGCAAATGTTCCCACTTTATTTAATCTTTAGAAGTCTGCATGGTTGGAGCGAGAAGCTTTCTGTTCTTTTGATCATAAGCAAGCAGGATGAATACATGGGAACAATTTCCGATGTTTAAATCTTGAACTGGATTAGCTTCCAGCTGAAGGTGCCGTGATTCAGCTGCCGCAACAGTCAAGCTAAATCAGACCCCCTCCCCCACTGCCCGTGTGTAGTCACAAGTCAACTGTTGAACCTTTGACACCAACATGTTTTGAAAGGGTTTCCTATTGTGAGCAATTATATCTCAGGAAGGAAGGAAGGAATTAGAGTGCTGGCATCCCCTGAGTCTGAGTGAGGCTTCAGCCAGGTGAGGGCTGGAGGGCGGTGTTGGCCGGCCAGGGCTGCAGCTCTAACCAGAGGGAAGGGGAGCCCAGCTCAGCCATGGCCCAGGGCAGGGCCTGCTGTCAAAGTGGGGTTAAGTGAGGCGGGGCAATGGGCCATCATGACCTTCATTTAGCAAGACGGAAGCCGCTCTGGGACTTTCTTTTACATCAGCCACAGTCTGATTGTGTGGATGTGTTTCTGCGTGCGTGCGTGCGTGGACTCGCACGGCCACCAATGCACACACGCACAATGACGACAATTTCTGATACACTCCCCCCCCCCCCCCCCCCCCCCCAGTTCCCCGAGCTATCGCAGAGAATTAATGCAGTCATTTATCTCCCAACACAACCTGGTTAGCAGCGGAGGAAACCGAGGCCGGCCGGGGCAGGCAGTGTGCCGGGCGGTGAGAGAGCGCTGGCACACTCTGTCCCGCTGAGCCACTGCTAGCTGCTAGCTCTTAAAACGATGAGTGCAGAGGGAGGTGCCTAGCGGAGGTGTGTGTCTGCGTGCAGACATGTACATACATACACACGCACAACCTCCCAAACGCACACATGTGCACACACAGTGGGGCTCCGATGATGGCTGGTCTTTTTTTTAACGAGATAGATGGACGTAATTTCTACCGGCGTGTATCCTTATGACGCTGGTGCTTTAACTTCTGATTGGTTGTTTTGGAAAATAACGGTGTTGGGTATTAGTGGCCAGAGTGAACAACAACTCGGGTTTGATCCTCTGAGCTCTTGACTAGGGATGCACGGATCCGCTTTTTTCACCTCCGATACCGATACCGATATCTGAGGTTTAGTATCGGCCGATACCGATCCGATACCGATATAGAAAAACAGCGCAAAATTATGGCTACAAACTGTAAGTTTCATTGAGGGGAAAAGACTGGGATCATGAGACTTGAATTTTTGGAGGTGCTTTATAAGGTTTGTGGTATTAAAGCTAGAAGGTTTAGTACCACCCCTCGGGACATTTACTTTGCATATGTTGCATGTAGCCGTGGAGCTTGCTGGCTTAGGTAAAGTGAAATAGCTCCAGATAGCAGATCCTTTTGCTCGCTCCATTTTGCAATCACTGTAGGCTCCGCACGGCGTGTTGCTTGTTTATGACGTCACTCACAGCGCACAGCATAGAAACTGAATAGATCAGCCAATAGATAGATAGATACACTTTTATTAATCCCGTGAGAACATTTTCGTGGGAAATTCAATTATCAAAGCAGCAAGGTAGTAGGAATAGGATTCAAGTATGTACATAAACGTAAATTTTTTTTTTTTTTTGTCACCGATACCCGATCTAGAAATGTCTTCAATATCGGTACCGATACCGATACAAATATCGGATCGGTGCATCCCTACTCTTGACCAGCAGAGGAGGCGTGTGTGTGTGTGTGTGTGTGTGTGTGTGTGTGTGTGTGTGTGTGTGTGTTTTTGGGGGGGGGGGTTTTGAGGAGAGTGACCGTTGGTGAAGCAGATGGGAAGGGCATTGGGGGGGTAGGCGCAGCCACCGCAGTGTGTTTTGGTAGTCCTGGATAGAAGTGTGTGTGTGTGTGTCCGTGTGTACTGCAGGCTGTTTCTCCATGTCTGTCTCAAGGCGGGCAGACAGACAGCTGGCCAAAGGCTTAGGAGAGCAGTGGGCAGTCTGGGCTCAGACTTAAGCCCATTAGGTCCTTTGCACTTCCCATTGCACACCGAAGTCCAAGAGATCACAACTATTTTGATGGCATTGGCATCCAGGCCACCGGGCTATTTTCTTCTTGGTGCCGTGACCTTGTTGACCCAGGCTGCTGTGACTGCACCGGGTTGCCTTATGGCTCTGGGGGTAGCATGGCAAAGGACGAGACAATTCGGTTCCGCAAATTCCTGGCAAAGTTTCTCGCACTTGCTCATGTGTCGCTGGTGTGGGGGGGGGAAATGGGCCAGGCCCCTCCTTGCTATGCCTGGGCTGGTCCTGAGGTCGGAAGCCACATTGCCACAGGTCTGTGGAATATTCCCTCTCTCTCTCTCCCTCTTTCTCTTTCTTTCTCCCTTCCTTCCTTCCTTCCCCCTGTGGCAGGTGTTCTGGGTTGTTGGGGGGGGGGGGGGGTGGGTGCTCAGGAAGGGCTACAACAGGTCACTGTTGCGCCACATGCGTGGGCAGGAATGTCCTCTGAAGGCAGCGTTGTTTAACCTAGCTTGTTTTGTTCTTGCGTTAATTGGCCCGAAAGCGGATCAAAACAACGTTGTTTTTTTCCACCCGTCCTTCCGAGGAGCCCGGGAGTGTTCCTCCTGATTACTGTTCAACCTGCCGAGCTGACGAGTGTGTTCACTGGAAACAGGATGTCATTTATTAGCCGGTGTAATCCAACGACGTTCACACTCACACTCACCCACCGAACGTGCAGACGGAGTGCGCCACAATGACAGACCTCAAAGGAACATGAAGGGAGTGTTGACTCCGTGGAGCCCAGAGTGCATTCCCCAGTGACCTGTTTATTCAATCCTAGCTAACAGCGGGCTGGGGAAGCGCTTTAGCCTCGCGACCGCCTCCTCTGCCGTCGGTATCACTTCAGGGGTGAAAACAAGCCAGATGCCGGCGGTCAACCAGACACTGCTGCTCTATTTGAACACTTGCTCCACTGCGGGAACCAGGAATGCCGCGCGAGTTATTTGAGAGAAGAGCAGACGTATGATTATGCCATTACTCTCGACGGTGGGGCTTGCTCCTAGATACTGGGGTTTCATTTTGCTTGGCCTAAACTGAGCATCTCTGGTTATCTTTTAGTTGTTTTCTGTTGGGCCACAGTTTGGCCATGACGTTAGGCTGATGCTTGTTCCCTCGAGCAAATCCAGAATCTCCAAGCGCTCCTCCTCCTCCTCCTCTTCTCCCTTCTGCTCCTCCAGAGGACTCGGAGAAGTGTGAGAAGTGTTCCGGCGCCCGGTCGCAGCACACGGGGTCTGACTTCACCCCAGCTTGACGCCTGCGTTCCCCTCTGACGCCAGCGGTATCAGAGTCAGACGGTCCTCTGTCTTCACGTGGCATCCCATCATCAATCCCCACATGCAGCACCCACGCTTGTGTGCGAGTGCGTGTGGTGCACACATGTGCACGGCCCTATGAGCGCATCAGATGTTGGATGAAGGATGGGATCAAGGAGGGACTCTAGTATTCCCTGGTGTATCTGCCGCAGAGAGCAGATGTGTCTCAATTGGCAGTGCTCCCACAACCTCTCCCTCGGTTCGCCACGCATGGATCTGGGCTCGTTGCGCTCGGGGCCTTACTATGAGTCAACTCTTTGCTGAGGGAGGCATGTTGAAAGGAAATCATCGTCATCGCGGGCCTACATTTGATATTTTCAACCGAGCCATGAATCAGAAGGAAATGACTAATATGTGGGGTTAGCAGGGGTGACTCTGAGAGGTTCCCGACAGCCTGGTCCTCTCCGTCATACCGTGTGTTTGGTGACGTGTCATCGGATCCTCCGTTGGTTCAACGGGATCCCAGCTCAAGGGGAACGGCGGCGAGCACGAAACCGATCCCCGGGGGGTCTCACAGGCGCTCCTCGTCGTCGGAGGGTTCCGGTTATGCGTTGGAGGGCGGATCGCTGGCCGCCGCTCCCGGTCGACGGGTGAGGGCTGACGGGGGTCTCGGCCGTCGTCCACTGGAGGACCGAGGAGGTGTAGGCTGAGAGCATCTGCTGCAGTTCTACCAGCAGCCACACACAACCTAACCAGAGTCCGTTTGAATATCTCATGGCGCAGGAAGTTCACATTTTTAACGCAGCGTTTCTTTGATTAGTTGCACCCTGTGTTTATGGATTTTTCCTTTACCAACAAAGGGTTATTATAATGCATTGTGTAACATCCTGCCATCAAGGAACAGAGTAACCCTTTGAGAGGGTGGCGGCTCGCTGACTCCCTGCAGCTGTACCTCTCCTCCAGACCCGCATCTTGCCGCTGCCCCCCGAGTCATCGACTGCCCCTTAGCGGGGTTAAGCTGCATAGGTCGGGGCCCGCCTGCCACCTTCCAGTAGCACCGCCTCCCCGGCCCCTCAGCCTCTCACATCTGGATCCAATAGGATCGGCTTCCTCCACCAGAGCAGCAGCAGCGCGTATAAATAGCCGGGCGGCAGAAACCGCACTATGCAGTGCAGCCTGGATGTTTGTTTGTTCCTTATGCCCGACCCTCTCAAAGGCAGCCGTCGCTACGGTGACGGATGTTGCCGGGAAGATCCAGGGCTGCCGAGCCACCTGGAGGGGAGCGGAGGGAGCCCTGATGATGTGTTGACCTCATCGCTCACTGACGCTGTAGGTAGTCATTGGAGGGCGGGCTCAAGGCCAGGTGCCAGTGCAGGCAGGTGAGGGCGAGTGTGTGGGTGGCAGGGATGACTGTACCGTCGCCCATTCATGAAGACGTTGCCCCTTTTCAGCGGGGACTCGGGACACCGCGGCGCCGGTGCAGCGAAACATTTGTTTCAACGCGCTTGGAATGTTTTGTGCGGTGGGTTTAAGAGCAGGCACCTCTTTTTGTGAGGGAATCCGAGAGACAAACAAGAGTAAAACTCACTCAAGCGAGCCTGGCCTCTCACCCGTCCCCCCACTCCCCCACCCCTCTCAACAGCTCGATGTCCCCCTCAGCTTGGGGCTGCAGTAGCAGGAAGGTGGGGGGTTGTGGGGGGAGGCTGCTGGACATAAAGCGAGAGGGGGGGTTGGTGAGGGGATGGGGTTGTGTGTGGATGAAGGCTCTTGCTTGAGTGGCTTTTAATTTGTCTGCAGCCGAAGACGCTGCAGCAGCCACACTGCAGTGTGGGGTAGCGGGGGGGGGGGGTCAAATGCGCTAGGGCCCTTGCACTCGTTTACCTCAGCCTAGACACGCAGGCACACACGCGCACACAGGCTCACACGCACACATACACATAGACGCACACTGGCACCTCTGCGTTGTGCCCCGGGGCTCTCCGGAGCAGCTCGGGGCTGTGGAGACAGGCGGCGGGGTGCCGGGGCGCTCTCAGACTGATGGGTTTATTAGCAGCGGTGGCTGGTGGCACCGCTACAGCGCTGGTGCTCAGGAGCCCTCCGTAGACTCCCGTCTCCCGTTCGCCTGGTCCGCTCGTTCCCTTTTTTTTCCCCTTCATCTTCTTCTGGTTGCTGCGGGGTGATATTTACCCCGCACAAATATGTCTGCAAAATTGTTTGCGCACACATGCAAGAACAAACAAAAACAAAATTGTGCAGCTATTTTTGGGGGAGAGAAAGACTGTGAGAAAGAGGGCAAGGAAACGATAGCACTGTACATGCAGCTAGCCTAGCGTGCCTGTGTGTCTGTTTGTGTGTCTGTGCCTGTGGCTCTTTGTGTGCGTGTGTGTTTGTGTGTCTGCGCCTGTGGCTCTGTGTGTCTGTGCCTGCGTCTGTGTGCGTCTGTGTGTGTGTGTGTGTGTGTGTGTGTGTGTGTGTGTGTGTGTGTGTGTGTGTGTGTGTGTGCGTGTGCGCGCGCGCGCGTGCGTGCGTCTTTGCCTGTTGGTGTCTGTTCCCGTGTGTGTGTGTGTGTGCCTGTTGGTGTCTGTTCCCGTGTGTGTGTGTGTGTGTGTGTGCGTCTGTGTGATGTGGTGAAACAGCAGAAACACAGCCGAGCTGAGCTCCAGGGATGGAACATGAGAATGTCCCCGTTCTCCCCTGGCCGGGCCCCTCCTGGAGGAGGCACCAGCAGCACTCCTCCGCTCCCCCGCCTCCCCCTCCCCATAAACCCACACATCGCCTCAGTCTCCCTCCCAGGCCAAGAGGGTATCAGGTTTGTTTTGGAGGGAAGCGAGGGTCAGGGGGAGGAGGGGGGTGGGGCCAGGGTGTGTGTGTGTTGGGTGGGGGGGGATTACAGGCAAGTGTGGGGGTGGATGATGACGGGGGGGGGGGGGGGGGGGTTGGCATATGTGGAATTGGCGAGATCCAATGTGACCGCGTCCAGGACAGAGTGAACTGACAGCACAGAGGAGATCACAGGACGGGATGATGCAAAATAAATCAAAGAACAAACATGTCCCGCCCTCTGGCCCCCTGTTGCCCCGCACCCCCACATCTATAAACTCCATGCCAGCAGCTTGAGTTGTGAAGCAGCCATTTTATGAATGCGGGCGGGAAAGAGAGAGAGAGAGAGAGCCAGAGAGAGAGGGAGAGAGAGAGACGGTCAGGTCGTGTGATGTGTATGTCTGGGATACAGAGACTGCAGAGAGGCACTTGTGGTAATTGTGTGTGTGTGTGTGTGTCTGTGTGTGCGTGCGAGTGTGTATGTGTGCGGTTTGTCAGTTGGGGCCGGGGAGGAGCCTGGGTGGGCCCACACACAAACACACAGCCTACCCCCTCCTGCAGGCTTTGTGTTTGTGTTTTGGTACGTGCTGGTCCCCGGGCGCTGAGCCGTCTGGAACAAAGGCCCGGAGTCGGGCCTCCTTCCGCCCCGCGCTGCTCCCTTCGCAGCCACGGGTGTCTGATCGGGAGGCGTCCCGGCCGGGGTGTGTGGAGCCAGAGACGCACCTCGGCAGAGCGCTGCAGACTAAACACACGGGCGTCAGCAGGAGATAGCCCCACACATCGGATCAGCCTGTGTTTGTTTGTGAGCGGCGGACTAGAATATAATCGAGCAGTTAAGTGTTCTCCGGACGCTCTGCTGTCTGCCGCTCCCCTCAGTGGCGTTTTTATCCGTTCATCGCAGGCCTACGAGTCATTAAAATGTGGTTGTTGTGTATGTCTTCTCGAACCTTGACGGTTTGACGGTTATTGTAGATCGTGAAGATTATTCTGAGCACCATTTTGTGTCTGTAAAAGATCTCCAACTTTAGGGAACCTCCTAAAACTCCCCTTTCTGTCCGAATCGGACAACGATTTCTTTGGGAACATTTTGTGATGTTCAAAGTTGAGAGTTCAGAACGAGTGTGGTGGGGAACTCTTTGTTCCTCTTGGCTCTTCTCTCTGTACTGAAGGATGTACCGGGGAACTCGGTTGCCTGCTGCGAATTTTGTTGGGCTGCAATATGACATCCGTCCATGAAATGCAGGATGCTTTTAGACCTTCTTTACGAGGCCAACAGTCCCAGCATGGCTTTGTTTACACATAAAAAAGCAAGGTCGCTCATGGGGGTTGGTTTCAGCCCGGAATCAAATGCACTAATTATCTTTGATGGAAGAAAAATAAATGTAATTCTTTAATGCAATGCTGTCAAAATATATTGAAAGATATTCGACAGAACATCGCCTCAAATGGACGTCTGACGCTGTTTGTCTCTTTGTTTGTCGATCAATAATGGAGGTCAAGCATCGGATAGAGAGCCTGCTGCTCCCAGGGGAGCCGGGACACAGGTAGTTTGATACCTCTGTTACCATGGTGATCCGTTTCACCCTGCTCCCCCCTATAAAGAACAACAACGGCTAACAAACTTGCTCACATGTAAGGTGGCGTAGCAGATGCATTGACTGTGTGTCAGTCGGTGAGTCAGTCAGTGTGTGGAGGTGCTGTCGGTAACGGGAGCTGAAACAGCAGTGCCATGGCAGACAGGGGTGCGTGTTGACATCCCAGCCCGGGGAAACAGGGCGTCATCGGTGTTGTTTACTCCTCAGCTCAACCTCCCTGAGAGTCTGCACGCTCTCTGTCTCTCTCCGTCTCTCTCTCTCACCCAGCAGGCCCTTTTTGTTGACAACCCGAGCCAATATTTTCCTCCAGGTTTTGAGAGCGATAGAAGACTAGGTCCAAGGCTGGTTCGGTGTTATTCTATAGTTTTTCTTGCTGCCTCGATAGAACAACCGAAGCAACACTGTTTAATGTTTCCCCTGCTCACGTCTAGACACCGGCGGAGCCTCACCTCAGACTGTGTAGGCTTCCGTTGTTGTCCAGAAGCACACACAGCCAAGCTATTGATCCGGCCCAGAATCAATCGCCACTCATTAATTCAGCCGCCGTGTTTCCCTCCTCAAACGGCCCCCTGAGCCTCGGCGGGACGGAGGAGGTAAACAAACACCTGAAGGCCCCCTGAGCCTCGGCGAGACGGAGGAGGTAAACAAACACCTGAAGCGCTCGCTCTATTCATTGAGAACGGCAGGAAGAAGCTAAAGAATATAATGGATACCGTGGTCATGGCCCTTCTGAACTCGTCAATAATCTACAGGATGAGTAACCGGTCCGCCGGTGAAGCCGTAAAGATAATTCCAGTGTTTGCGTCCCTGGAGTCGCCTGAAGGTATAGGAGACGTTAGGGCAGGTGTGCCTGTTATTGCCTGGCTGTGTCTACACACCAGGAATGTGTTCCTGATCCGCGGGAGGGGGGCTTGATAGAAAGAGAAAGAAGAGTAGCGCTTTCTTGCATGCGATCTGTTGTGTTGAGCCGAACTGGCTCCCGGGCCCCTTGCCCTATCATTCCTGCAGCAGGTATCAAACAGAGTGAGCAGACAAGAGAGTTACTGTGCGATCCCTCCCACACCCCCCCCCACCTCCCTCCGCCCTGCCGACGCTGCCCCCATGTCCTCCACCCTCCACTCTTATTTTCGGAGGGCACAGCCGATATTGCAGCCAGGGGCTAGTTTAGCAGACGACTAGCTGAGGTGTAGCCCGCCGCGGCGCGGCAGACTGCGTACAGGACACTGGGAGAGCCCCTGGGTAGAGGGGAACGGTCCGGGGCGTTTAAAGTACTTCTAATCAAATCACCGCCAGCCCCGGCGCAGCATGGAAACTTGGCTCCTGATAAGAGACGTGAAGTCGGGGCCAGCGCTTTGATGGGGTGATAGCTAAAGGATGGCGCCCTCTTTCCCCTCCGTGTCCCTGCGTGTTTATGTGTGTCTGTGTGGAGGTGTGTGTGTGTGTGCCTGTTCCCTTACGCCTCAAGTTATCTGTTCACCCTATAGCTGTCCACTAACCTGTCAAGTGAGTGTGTCTGCGTGTTCGTGTGTGTGCGTTTGTGAGCCCTGCTCTCCCCACATTCCCGCGGTGGTCTGGATTGTTCCACGCCACCAGAGCTAATGTGTGACTCATCACGGCGTCCCGTCCGGTCAATGTTTACCACAGCGGTACACAACACCCGTGATTTGTCGTGACCTCTGAGCACAACAACAAGCGCTCCGCTGTGTCGCCACTCCAGCTCACGGTGAAGTTAACCCTCGCCACTTCTAATATCCCTCTGCTATTAGGCGGCCACATGGTGATATGTTGTTGACTCCCGTCCAGAGGCTGCTGCCCGTGCGCTGCTGCAGTGGGTAGAGTCCCAGGCCTGCCATTTGTTGCAGTTTATGATGTGCAATTTGGCTGCTTCCCCCGCAGCAGTGGCGAGCCTAACAAGACCTCGATGAAACATTTGGAACAACAAATGACGACGCATCCGGGGAGATATTTCTCAAGCAAATACAGAAACGGCCCTCCTGGCTCCCGTGTGTGTGTGTGTGTGTGTGTGTGTGTGTGTGTGTGTGTGTGTGTGTGTGTGTGTGTGTGTGTGTGTGTGTGTGTGTGTGTGTGTGTGTGTGTGTGTGTGTGTGTGTGTGTGTGTGTGTGTGTGTCTTGTGTCGTGTGTAATACGTGTTCAGGTTCACACTTGTATGTCAGTGGAGGAAAATGCTTGTGGGCATCGGAGCGGGAGACTGAGGCAGAGTGATCTGTGTGGGAAAACCCTTGGGCTAGATTAGTTATTTTGATGACGAGGCCTCCTATTGGAGGCCCGGCGGTACTGCGGTCCCGGGGGTCCGCGGGATCGTGCGTGAGGTCTTTGGCGACGAGGGTATGGGGGGTGGGGGGCAAAGGGCAGGTTTCCCAGAGCACGGACTCCTGAGCAGGCGGAGCTGGGTCGTTCTGTTGACCGGTTACCACCACATCCCCACTTCTGCGTTCCCGTGCCCGCCCCCCCCCCCACCCCCTCTCAGTGGGAGGGGGGGTTTGGGAAGCGGGTAAGAGAACGTCGGGAGGGAGGGTGGGAGGGGGAGGTCATGGTCCGGGCGCTTTTCAAACTGTGTCTCTGTGTGCTCCCTGAGTGTGAGCGTGCCACAACATTCCACAATAGAGTCCATTGTTTGTTCGAGGGTTTGGGGGGGGGGGGGGGGGGGGGGGGGGGGGGGGGGGGGGGGGGGGGGGGAGCGTGGGTATTTTGCTTCTGTCATTTCTGGAAGTCTTGTGTTTGACATGGTGGGGGCACAGTGCTTCCTCTGGATGCTCAAGCCGCTCGCTTTCTCTTTTCTTTCTTTTTTTTTTTTGTACGTCTGGGCCGGCTGCTCAGAGCCTTGTTCTGTCTCTTGTTGCGCTCCACTTGTTCTACGGTCGCTGCTTGTGCGTCATCTCGACGCCTTTCGAGTCGCTTTCTCTGTCACCAGCTTTATCAGTGTCGGACACCATCATCACATTTTAAAGTAACTTGCATCAAGAATGCAAAAAAAAAATATTAGTCTTAGTTAAATAAAATGTATGTATGTATTAAATGATATGTTCAGTTCATCTACAGTATGGAAAGGCAACTGAAGACACACTATATGTTAATCATTTACACTTGTGGAGATTGCTATCAATTTGTGGCTGACAGGAGACGAATGTTTTGGTATTATGTTTCTGTGTGTTTGTGTATGGGTGTGTGTGCCCTTATGTGTGTGTGTGTGACTGTTTGTGTGTGTGTGTGTGTGTGTGCCCGTATGTGTGCTTGTGTTGAGCGAGGCGATGTCGTGCCTTGAGAGAGACACCGCATATGTCCCCCCTGCCATCTGTCCCCGACCCGTCTACCCCAAGCTGCACCGTCACCACCACCACCACCACCACCACCACCACCCCTACCACTGACACCACCACCACCACCACTGCCAGGAGCACCCCACCCGCTGCCTCCTCACGCGGTTGGTGCAGCGGTGACATTTCACCTCTCCTCCACGGACCCGCTCTGACTCCTCCTTAATCCCATTTAGTGCTAATCTGTTGGGCTGTTTTGTGGCAGAGGTGGCGGTGGTGGAGGGTGGAGGCTGCTGGGTTCAGCCCAGCCTCTGTTGAAGGCGCCGATGCCAGCCCTTGTTATTGGGCTCCACAACAGCCCAGAACATTGCCTCAGGGGAGGTTTATATTCCCCAGCTCCCCAGCGTTATGTGGCTTCAGCTGTTAACTATTCTGATAATAAGCGTTTGATCGGTCTGAATTATGATTATTTTAGCGACGGATGATTGAGATGTTATACACTTTGAGTTGACTACCCTTGACTTGAGTCCATTCAGCTAATAATAACTCGATGATGTAAAAATGCTTACGCCAGACTTGAGACCTTTGTGAACTAAATGTTTTTTGCTGACAGTTGCCATGTGAGAACTTTGTAGAACCAAAAAGCAACATCGATTTTTAATTGCTTGTAATAGGATTATTGTAATTACTCGGGAATGCAATTCACACATCAAACATAATTGTTTTCACATGCATCTTCAATAGCATGTTTGTATGTTTGTGTCATTCAGGATTCTCAGACGTATCACAACCAATTATTCTCCATCATGTCCCTGTTCCTTATTTATTTCAGTCTGCAAAATCTTTCCCACACCCGAAACTTCACCTTTGTCTGGTAAATAGAAAGGAAACCAGCCGATTGGGACTCCTGGGAATGGCTTGTTTAAAGCGTGTGTGCGTGTGTGCTTGCTTGCTAGCATTTCTCATCCATGTACCAAGAAAGCAGTCCATCTCAAGTTTTTTTGTGTATCAAAACCCTGGTTCTCTTGACCTTACAAAACCTTTGTTCTTCATTCTTTTTCTTTTTCTGTTATTTGTTAGTTCTTTCTTTCTACTATTTGTTCTGGCTGTGTTGTACAGTTGGGGTTGGGTTTTAACTGCACCACTGGACAGAGTTCACAGGGTGATGCTGAAGTCCAGCTGGGGATTCAGAGTGACGTTTGCTGCTATGAAGGTCCAGCGCCTTACTTATTTCACAATCGCTCTTGTGACGCATTAGCAAAGCTGCTGGCCTCATGCACGAAGCGCCTTGGACATGGAAACTAGCAAAAGATGTGAGGCTGGGAGGGATTACGGGATATCATGCACATATTGGCAAATAGGAACATGAATGTGAAATGGTACTGAGTGGGAGATTTAAAGCAGCCATTTACAGTTGGTAGTGGTTGTCGGTCAAGGTTGCCTCTTCTTCAGCCTTATCCACATGGCATGGCTGAGAGTCAAGTGTAAGTGCAAGTGTACTACTGTCCATGCCAACGCAAGGAGCCAAGCTGCATGCACACAGCATACCCTGAGAGAGAGAGGGACAGGGGGAAAGAGGGAGAGGGGCATAGGGGGGGTAGAGAGTGAATTGTTGTAGTATTTCAAATACCAGAAACAGTATGGCTCTCTCTGCTACTACTTAGTTCCCCCCCTTCTTCCCTTGTACAAGGGTGGCCACGTGAGCTGTTGAGGTCCCTAAAAGGGGGAGAAAGAGGGAGAGGTAGGGAGCAAACAGTGTAGTAAAGTGAGAACAGAACTCTCCTCCCACTCCGAAAGGCGGAGGTGTAACATGGGGAAATAGAGACATGATGTCATCCGTAACCAATAGCAAGTGTGGGCTGAGGACTTGCTAAGGCCTGTCAGCTGTCTTGCTCCATCAGCTGGCTTGTTCAGCACTTGCAGCAGGAAAACCATGCTAGGCCCATCGCTAGGCTCAGCGCTAGGCTCAGCTTAAGGCCCGACGCTAGGGTCAGCGATAGGCCTGGCGCTAGGTTCAGCGCTAGGCCCGGCGCTAGGCCCGGCGCTAGTCCCGGCGCTACGCCCGGCGCTACGCCCGGCGCTAGGCCCGGCGCTAGGCCCGGCGCTGTCTCAGTCTCTTGCCCCTTTAAACACAGCTTGGTCAGTCCCACAGTCCCCTCTGGTTGTGACCCTTGTATATCATACCCCTTATATAATATCATATTAACATCTCCTTCAGCTCAGCTGCATATGGAACCTTTTCAACCTTATGGTTCCCTACTGAACTGTATGGTGATCTGTCATCCAGAAGTGTGTGTGTGTGTGTGTGTGTGTGTGTGTGTGTGTGTGTGTGTGTGTGTGTGTGTGTGTGTGTGTGTGTGTGTGTGTGTGTGTGTGTGTGTGTGTGTGTGTGTGTGTGTGTGTGTGTGTGTGTGTGTGTCGTGGTAAAATTGTAGTGCTGTGGTTTAATTTATTCTGAACTTTACTCAATCTACAAACCACCGGCCTCTAGTTGTATTAGCATTTGAGGAACCACCCTATGTTCAGCACAGGGCTGAATCGCAAGTCATTCTGGCATGAATTTTTACAAGATCTTATAAATATATTATACCGGCCTTTAATGTTGATATGTATTTTGGCAATGTTTTGGATCGGGGCACGTCGTTAAATAATCAGCATTGTTGTTGGGAGGATGTATAAAAGGTTTTGTTTTGCCAATGCTTAGTAGCTGGACCGTATGCAGGTTTCCCCATACATTAAATCGCCAGGAACTTCCCGACATTGAACTGAAGGGTGAAATGTAAAGCAGCATAGCGCTGCTGGGGAGAAGAATTCATCAAATCACAATTAAAGGCATTCTGAACGTGTTTTTTTAAAGGGGCACTTTTTAACGATCATTTATAGATTTCGTGGCACCTAGCAGAACTGACTTTGCAGAAATTAAATATAGTTGTCAATAGCGTTTTATTAGTGTATAATCCCATGCAAGTTCTTTTATTTGTGGCCAATTAAGTAGGAAGAAATTCACATTCGAAAATGCGTCCATTATGGCTGCAGTCTTGAGTGTTGGTGTGTACCTGCATCAGCCTTGGGATCAGCCATTTAATGAGAATATGACGTATGTCCCAGTAGACTGCATGTCTGGTCAATGCCGAGCCTGTGCTGAGGCAGGTTGACGTAACGCTGGCGTTCCTAGATGTTGTGAGCGACGATATCTTTTCAAACCCCCTCCCCCTCTTTTTGTGCAGCAGATCCTTATTTGGTGCGGCTTTTGCGAGCCGCTAGTGTGAACAAGCAAACAGTTAGTTCATTGTTTACGGTTGTTGTATTGGCTGCAAAGGTTGATATTACATCTGTAAGGTTACAGTAGCCCTACTGGCTACAGCACAACTTGGCAGTAAATGCCTGACCCGGGGAGGTTTTGCCTGTTCTCCTGAACGCCCGTTATCTCCTTGAGAAGCCTTTGATGTTAAAGGATCAAATAAAGAGCTGGAGTGCCACCAGCCATTTCCTGCCATAAAGTGTACCGATCACGTGACGTAATGGCTGGCCTCTTCAGTCTTATCAGTGTGTAAACATGACACAAAGTCACCAATGAGTGAACTTGGGCGAGGAATAAACCCAACTGTGTAAACCACCTGTGAGCGTTTCACCAGATAAGCAGGTGGGAAGCTGACAATGTTCCACAAACTAACGATTACGTCCATTGAAGTCCGGAAGCGAGGCGCATGCCCTTTGCAAGCGGCGCGGTCCTCCTCTGTATCCGCGTTGATTGCAGATGTGTAATTTTAAGACCCAGATGTTCCCGCAGCGAGGACGTGTCTGGAAGACGTGGCTGGTAATTAAATGTCCCCATCCTTTGCTCTTTCCATAGCAATGTGTGTTGAGGTTGGTAAAGGTTGTAGGTGCCGTTCCGCCCTAGCAACAGCAATCTGCGATCCACTGAGGCCTGTGGCAGCGCTGGACACCCGCCACACATGACGGCCCGCTATGGTAGCGCTTCATTAGAAAAACAGTTACAATTTCAAATTAAGGGAGCCGTTTCACATTATGCTGAGGGAGGGAGGGAGAGAGGGAGGGAGGGAGGGGGGGAGAGGGAGAGGGAGAGAGAGGGAGAGAGGGGGAGAGGGGGAGAGAGGGAGAGGTTTCTCCCAAACAGGCCAGGTCATGCCAGCCACACGCAGCCGTGCTGAGAGAATCCTTGAAGCTCTGAGGGCTTTTTGAATTAATGAGGAAAGCTGCTAAGAATGTCTGTCTTTCGGGCTAAAAATAGCCCAACCAAGGTGGTCTTCATCGGGGATGAACAGAACAGAGAAACCTAGACATCTCACGTCCCCCGGTGGTATATTTAGGAATAAATCAACAAACAATTTGAATCATCCACTGATAGGAAAGACGAGCCTCTGCGAATATATGCCGCTTTATCCTGTCTGGTGTGTCAGTGCTTCACAGCTCTCTTGTGTTTCGATTTTTCCATTGGGGGAGAAATGCTAATGTTGATGCTAACTTTATTCCATTGAATGAAAACATTATGTTTACTTTCAAACAGAACTTGGGTGGATTCTGATTTGTACCATACGGCATCCAAATAAATAGCAGTGATACAAGAAGAGAACCAGATCAGCCTCAGCCACGAGGTCTCTGTGTTCAGCTCCCAACACCGCTGTTTCTTTAACTGTGCTGAGAGCGGTAATAAAGACATCCGGTATTTTCACACTGGGGGCGGTGCTGCGTGTGCATGTGTGTGTGTGTGTGTGTGACTGTGTGTGTCTGTATGCGGGTATGTGTGTGCGTGATAACAGACGGTAAAAAACAATAATACAAGCGGCAGCTGTAGCGAGCCCAGTCCTGAGGGGTAAAGGGAAGGGTTTTGTGTGGGGGTGTGTTTGTGCGGGTCTGTTTGTGTGTGGGTGTGCATGCGTGTGTTGTTGTGACTGAACACGGGTGAGGGGAAATGCCATGCATGCCTGAACACACAGACCAGCACATAGTTTGTGTGAAAAACACAGCACTGGTCTTTAGTGGGCATGGGAGTGGAAGAGACCCAGGAACACAACGATTGGCAGGGGTGAACGGGTTCACACACGTACCCACGTGCCAGCGCACGACACACAAAAACACACACACACACACACACACACACATGCGCGTATCGAAACACACACCTTTGTTGGAGCAGAGATTTAGCCGAGCCCGGTGTGCGGCAGCTGTCTGCACGGAGCCTGACACGCCCACGTCATGACGCCATGGCCCGCCCCCCCCCCGCCTCCCCCCAGCCTCTCTCTCCAAAACAAACCTGACAACCCCTCGCTTTGATCTGCACAATGGCTCACCCCTGGTGAAGATGAAACGCACCAGATCAGCCCCTCTCCTTCTCTTTGTTGGGATCGGGGGGGTGGTGTATGTGCGGTGGTGGAGGATGGGGGGTGTGTGTGTGTGTGGTGGTGGTCAGGGGGGGGGTATTAGGTAACGTCTGTCCTGAGCAGGGTGTTTTGCGGGGCTTGGATTCTGTGTTGTGGTGGAGGCCCGTCGCTGTGTGGAGAGGAAGCCTCCTCCAGCGGGGCCGTCGGGGGCCCGGGGCGTCTGAAACAAGTGTCGGTATTGATCCTGTAGTGGAGCTCAGTGGGGGGGGGGGGGGCGGGGGGCCGCCGGATGAGGATGTGGGCTGATGGAGCCCCGGGGCTGGGAGAGAGGGGGTGTGTTGGCGCATGGTCCGGTCCTGGTGGGCCTGCTGTCAGCTACTGTTCTGTCCTGCTGACCCGCTCCTCTCTCCTCCTCCCTCCTCCTCCTCTCTCTCCTCCTCCTCCTCTCCTCCTCTCTCCTCCTCTCTCCTCCTCCTCTCTGCTCCTCTCTCCTCCTCTCTGCTCCTCTCTCCTCCTCTCTCCTCCTCTCCTCTCCTCCTCTCCTCCTCCCTCCAACCCCTCTCTCCTCCTCTCTGCTCCTCCTCTCCTCCTCTCTCCTCTCTGCTCCTCCTCCCTCCTCCTCCTATCTGCTCTTCCTCTCTCCTCCTCTGCTTCTCTCCTCCTCTCTGCTCCTCCTCTCTCCTCCTCTCTGCTCCTCTCTCCTCCTCTCTGCTCCTCCTCTCCTCCTCTCTGCTCCTCCTCTCTGCTCCCCTCTGCTCCCCTCTCCTCCCCTCTCCTCCTCTCTCCTCCTCTCTCCTCCTCCCTCCTCCTCCTCCTCTCTCTCCTCCTCTCTGCTCCTCTCTGCTCCTCTCTCCTCCTCTCCTCTCCTCCTCTCCTCCTCCCTCCAACCCCTCTCTCCTCCTCTCTGCTCCTCCTCTCCTCCTCTCTCCTCTCTGCTCCTCTCTGCTCCTCCTCTCCTCCTCCCTCCTCCTCCTCCTCTCTGCTCTTCCTCTCTCCTCCTCTGCTTCTCTCCTCCTCCTCTCTCCTCCTCTCTGCTCCTCCTCTCTCCTCCTCTCTCCTCCTCTCTCCTCCTCTCTCCTCCTCCCTCCTCCTCCTCCCTCCTCCTCCTCCTCTCTCTGCTCCTCTCTGCTCCTCTCTCCTCCTCTCTGCTCCTCCTCTCTGCTCCTCCTCTCCTCCTCTCTGCTCCTCTCTCTCCTCCTCTCTGCTCCTCCTCTCTGCTCCTCCTCTCTGCTCCTCCTCTCTGCTCCTCTCTCCTCCTATGCCTATTTAATACATATGCCAGAACTTTTTTTTTTATTAAATCTCAACTATTCGTATTGTTTAAAAAAAGTACTATAAAGTACAGTTTATCCATCCTTGTACCAAGCCCTGAACCAATAACCCAGGTTTGTTATTGGTGGAGGGTGTGATAGGAGGGTGTGATAGGAGGGTGAATAGGCGGTTCTTTGTAATCCTTGTGATCTATCCTCACTGAGACGGCGAGCCTGTTGTTTCGTTAGAGGTGATGAGTCATCGGACGTTCCCCGGGGTTCGGTTCCTAGCCGCCCGCCACCCCGCAGGTATTCCCTGAAGGTATGCTTTCTCCTAGTCCGGGAAAAAGCTGTGCTTAATCCCTATGGTTACGGTCCCCCCCCTCGATCCCTCCCTCCCTGCCTCTCTCCCTCCCGCCCGCACCAGAGAGGACTTGTTTACCATCTCTGCTCCAGACTCAATAACATGTCACTCACCGAGGCTGGAACCGCCCCCGCCTGCCTGCTATTGGTCCACTGGAAATCTCACAGTTTCCCCCCCTGCCACCCGCCACCGGTCCTCTGTGAATAATGGATGATTTCCCAACCGTCTGTCCCACTTCCTATTCATCCGGAGGTGAAAATAATGGACTTATGTGTTTAATTCAGCCTTTCTTGTGTGATTTGGTTCCCTCGCATCGTTCCCTCTCATTGTTGTCACCTCAAAAAAAGAAGCAGCATCAAATTCTTTCTTTTTTAATTGCCGCGTTTGTGTGTGTGTGTGTGTCTGTGTGTGTGTGTGTGTGTGTGTGTGTGTGTTGTTAACACAGTAGTATTATCCTCTGCTGGGTGTTCTCCGTCCAGCTGCACTGCAGTTGCACACGCAGCGCTCTGTTGTCACTCGGGTGAAATAATAATGATAATATTACTGATGTAGCGTCCGCTCGCACCACCACACACCCCAACCCACCCTGCACCGCACCACACACACACACACACCCCGTCCACCCCCACACCGCACCATACACACACACACACACACACACACACCCCGTCCACCCCCACACCGCACCATACACACACACACACACACACACACACACACACACCCCGTCCACCCCCACACCGCACCATACACACACACACACACCCCGTCCACCCCCACACCGCACCATACACACACACACACACACACACACACACACACACACACACACACACACACACACACCCCGTCCACCCCCACACCGCACCATACACACACGCACACACCCCGTCCATCCCCACCCTGCACCAACGCAGACAGTGTTGACAATGTTCTTTGCCAGACCTCTCTCTCTCGCTCTCTCGCTCTCTCGCCCTCTTGCTCTTTCGCTCTCTCTCCTTTCTCTCTCGCTCTTTCTTGCTCGCTCTTTCTTGCTCGCTCTTTTTTGCTCTTTCTTGCTCTATACTGCTCTCCCTCTCTCTCTTTCTATCTCGGGTGTCGGGACTGCTCTGTGGCCACATGACCATGAGCCCCTGGCCCCCCGCTGTGATGTCATCCCCCAGACGTTCTTGCGTGTAGCGGAACCGTTCCTCCCGTTCTCCCTCACTTGTGTTGAGGAGTGCACTCACTGCAGCTTAGTTCTGGTGGTGGGGTTAGGGTTAGGGGGTGAGGCAGTGCACAAACACATGTGTTCCCCTGTAGACTCGAATCCTGCGTGAGTCTCCAGCGAGACTATTGTCTGGCCCGCCGTACCAGAGGGTGTAGCGGAGGGGGGTCAGCGTGTCGCAGTGCGCTGGCGCAGAGCCGAGTGGGGGCAGACTGGGTGGCTGCAGTGTCTGTGGGAGCGTCTGACCTGACTGCTGGGCTCCGGGAAGGAGCAGAGAGGGAGGGGGGGGGAGGAGGAGGAGGGGGAGGAGGCGGCGGCGGCAGAGGGGCTGGTTGTGTAACTACTGTAACACACATCCCCCCCTGCGCCTGATTGGACCTGACGTTCATGGCTGCAGGCGCTGCTCATCCTGTGCTCCGAGTGCGGGCTTTTATTATTCCTCATTTTGTTTTCCTTTAGTTGCCTTTCGTGTTTGTTTATTTTGTTGCCTCCTGTGCCAGGATTTCCAGGCCAACTTCCTCCTCCCAGAGAAGGTGTGATTTGTGCGCTGTAGGCGATTCTTTGAGTAGACATTGACATTGCGTTAATGCCAGGGTGGGCAATTTGGAGAAACCAGCCAGACTTAGCTTGATTTTGAAAATGTCCAATCGAAAAACATCCCACCCCTCCCTTGAGACCTCCCTCCAAAGCCACGCCCCCAAAACACTTGACTAGATCGTTAGCCATAGGTCTGTCTAGCCTGTAGCCGGTTATGCCCAATGAGTGCAGTGGCAGAGTGCAGGCAGGTGGCCGGGCAGGTAGACAGACAGGGAAGCCATCCAATCAAATTGAATTATTGGACCGGCCTGGGACAGCCATAGACACCAGATTTATTTTTAAGAATTGGATTTATTGATTGCTTGATTGTCGTGATGTAAAGAGAAATTCATCCAATCCGGCCAAAGAAAATCATCTCTTTTGAAAGAAAAAAAATTCAGTGTTTGGGACAAAAGGCTGTTTGCCATCTTACCCACGGGGAATACCAAGGGCTCATAATGAGACATTCCTCAGAGAGAGAGAGAGAGAGACTCTTTCCCTCTCAACCATGTATCCCATGGTGCCATCCATTGCATAGCTGTGCGTACAGAGCACTGGTGTGAAAATAGGCGCGCATCAGGAGCAGCTATATATAGACCATGGTACCCTCCATACCACAGGGTGGTTTGGTCACACGGCCACAACCGGCTCGACTTATATGGATTGTTAGGCAGTTAGCCTTTTGTTAGCCGCACACAGCAGCTCTCACAGAGCCGCTCAGACACAGAGGCGCACGCAGCCAGAGCGCTGTGTTTGGCTGCTGGAATGCTTGTTTGAAATTTCTCTTCATTGAGGAATCTGAGACCTCCCTCCGAGAGGTATGTTAGTTTGCCTTGGCTGCCCCCTATTGGTCAGATTCCACACAGGGTCATTCGGTGCAGGGTTTCTTTCCACATATTGTATGGCTAGCGGTACTGCCTTTATTTAGACAAATGAGCACATTAGTCCCAGTTCAAGACGAAACACCTGCCTCCCACCCAGCGGAGGGCCACTTTCAGTGTAGATCTCCTTTTGGTTCTCAGCACAGGTCTTTATTCTCAGTTCATTTTTGTTGTTGTTCATTTTGTTTATCTTGTCCTCTGTAACGTTGTCCGCTACTTGAAAACTTGATTTCCTTTGGATACATAAAGTATTTTTCCATCTATCTGAAAGTCCAGAACTGAAATAATAGTGAAAGATCTCAACGCTGATTAAATGCCGCGTTGCGTGCCTCGTTGCGTGCCTCCTTGCGTGCTGCGTTGCGTGTCGCTTTGCTCTCATGCTTGTCTTGTCACATTCTCAACCTACACAGATGTTTTGTTAAGCACCATGAAATATTCATGCTCAAGACAGGGGCGCTGGGGGCCTGGGGTCGGGGGGGGGGGTGATGCATTCATAAAAGCCAAGAGATGATGTCCTGAACCGGGCACACGTATCACCTTCCTTCCTCCTCTGTCCCTGACCTGCAACATCCAACCGACACAAACACACCACTGGGGCATGGATAGAGGCGTGTTCTGTGTGGAGGCACATGGTGGTTGTGGATAGTGTCGCTTTGATGCACACACACACACACAGACACACACAGAGAGAGAGAGACAGACACACACAGAGAGAGAGAGAGACAGACACACACAGACAGAGAGAGAGGGAGAGACACATACACACACACGCATACCGGTTTATGTTTTCCAACCTGTCGTATTTGGTTGTTTTTTTGTGCCTTAACCAGTTGCTAGGAGACCACCAGAAGTATTGCTTCTTTATTCAGTTTGGTTGTTCGTTGGGTTTAAATCAGCACAGCTAAGCTTCCACCAGGGCCCTGGTAGGACTGAATACCGCTGAGGGAGAGGCTCCACGGGTCCAAACGCGTCCGTATTAATAGCGCTTGTTGGTCGGAGGTTGCACAAAAAGTGTGGAAGGGGGATTTACTCTAATTACACGCTAACGGCTCATTAAAGGCAATGAGATTTATGGCACAAAGGTATGAGGGAGGTCCTCATCTGTAGCACTTTGACCCAGGGACCGAAACCTGTAACTAGCTGTGTGAAAAGGCTTGGATTGCAGGCCCCATTCTTTTCAGCACCTCTGGCCAAAAAAAGAAAAAAGGCTATTTATCTTGCCGGATCCTCCGCAGACAGGACGCAGGGGTGGTGGGGGGGTGTAACGGAAGCTGTTGGGCCTGGGTAAAGTGGGCTGCTGGGAAAGTAGGACGCTTGGGTCTCATGCCTGGTCTGTAGATTAGTACGCCCCTGCGTTATCTGCTCCTGTCGCCCTGCTTCTTTCTCTTCAACAACATTCTATCTGCTGTCCTCTCTGTCTCCTGTACATGCCAAGAGCGCGCGCGCACACACACACACACACACACACACACACACACACACACACACACACACACACACACACACACACACACACACTCTTTCACCTCCGTCAGTGGTGTCCATGACACGGATAAACACACGTTCTCCAAGCAGATTGGATTATATTGGGTTTTTTATAACCTTGAGGTAATACCCCACTTAGATTCTTAAATCCCAAGCTCGGACCCTCGGGGGCGAGGGGTCCCGGGGGTCAAGGCTCCGGGGTCAACCGCTCGTCCTGAGAACTTCCTCAACGCTCAATAAACTGTGTGTGTGTGTGTGTGTGTGTGTGTGTGTGTGTGTGTGTGTGTGTGTGTGTGTGTGTGTGTGTGTGTGTGTGTGTGTGTGTGTGTGTGTGTGTGTGTGTGACACTCGGTAAACAAGACAATTATGTTATCCATGTTGAGTAACGGAGAGAGAGTGTGTGTGTATGTGTTGAGTAACAGTGTCAGAGTTCATTTGAAACACCCCAGTGTTCTCTACACAATCACCTCCCTGTCAGTTCCTCGCTTGGACGGACGGACGGACATGAAGTCAGCTCTTGGAAGTGGCTCTTGCTCTCGCAGTCGAGAGTTTTTATTTCATATATTTGTATTATAAATGTACTTATTTCCTCTGATCCGAGTCGTGGTTGTCGGCCCCATTTTGAACTGTTTATCTGTAAATGATGGGGGTATCGTTTCGTTACCAGAACAATTTCTAAAAGCTTTGTTCACAATGTTTATTTTTTACTGCAGTTCATTTCTGTATCCAGGAAGCCAGATATAAGGGAGTCTTTGTGTGTGTTTACCCCCCTGTGTGTTTATTACGTTCATCTTGTTGTTCAGATGGATGGTGCAAGGATTTTTGGGCACGAATTCAGATTATAGGAGGTCCTTAGAGGCTTTCAACTGTCAGTGATAGAGCAGACCCCCCCCCCCCCCCCCCCAATCTCTCTCTCTCTCTCTCTCACACACACACACACACACACACACACACACACACACACACACACACACACACACACACACACACACACACACACACACACACACACACACACACACACACACACACACACACACACACACACACACTTTGCCTCCTTCTTATTTCAAAAATCCTTTAATTCCCATCCATGAAAGCAACAGTGCAAAAATAGAATACAATATAGATTTGTTCCTAGGTGAGCCCTGCTGTTCATCAAGGCTTTTAGCTCCCCCATGATTCCCGACTCCATGTGCGACGCGGGCTGACTATCATTGTACAGCTCACTAATCCCTCCTCCTTACCTCTGGAGGCCAGCCAGGCCCAGACACGCACACATGCACACACAAACACAAGTCAACACGCAATACTGCAAACAAAATGAAAGCAAGCACTTGAGAGGCCTGCGTTGAACACAGCGTCCCGTGGGGGTTTGAAACGGTGCTGTTGTCATGTTTGCACAACAGTTCATCTGATGCTATAGACTCCGCCATCTCATCCATCTGGGGTTTCCAAAACAGTTGAGCAGCACCACTCATTTCTTATTTACAGTAAAACTGACGTGCATAATTGCTTTGCGTTCATCTACCTTTTCACTCCCACTAAACTGACTGGCTTCTCTCTCTCTCTCTCTCTCTCTCTCTCTCTCTCTCTCTCTCTCTCTCTCTCTCTCTCTCTCTCTCTCTCTCTCTCTCTCTCTCTCTCTCTCTCTCTCTCTCTCTCTCTCTCTCTCTCTCTCTCTCTCTCTCCTCTCTCTCTCTCTCTCTCTCTCTCTCTCTCTTCCTCTTCCCCCCCCGCCCCATATCGTCTCCTCCAGTTTGCCCGGACACCTGCAAGCAGGCGTGTTCGGACCGGGGCGAGTGCTGCCACAGCCAGTGCCTGGGCAGCTGCTCGGAGCCGCACAGCGACGCGGCGTGCTCGGCCTGCCTGCACTACTACCACGAGGGCCGCTGCGTGGCCCAGTGCCCGCCCGGCACCTACAAGTTCGAGGGCTGGCGCTGCATCACCATGGACCTGTGCTCCCGCCTGCACCTGCCCCACGACAATGCCTTCGTCATCCACGCCGGGGAGTGCATGACCGACTGTCCCCCCGGGTTTACACGCAACGAGACAAACGGGTGAGGACTGAAGGACGATAACCATTCGTTTACATTCACATTTAGGGCGTTTAGCAGACGCCTTTATCCAAAGCAACTTACAATAGGTACATTTGTCAGAAGGTGGAGCAATATAACGCTGTCGCTACAGTAAGGTCAGTGTTTAATACAACGATAACACGCAGCCCGTTGCCAGTACTTTGTGTCCTGGCAATGGGGCCATGTGTCGTTGAGTGTTGTGGTACTAGAGGAACGGCTTGTTATTATGAGTGCGTGCCGTACATTTCTCTCCAACTCCTGGTCTCTCGCTGGAGACGTATGTCGCTCAGCGGCCTGAGCCAGGTCTCGTGGATGTTGCGCGGGGAAATGTCGCCAACTACTGCAGAGCGGGAGGAATTTCAACAACAACACAGGCAAAGAGCGCTCGCTCGAGAGAGAGAGAGAGAGAGAGAGAGAGAGAGAGAGAGAGAGAGAGAGAGAGAGAGAGAGAGAGAGAGAGAGAGAGAGAGAGAGAGAGAGAGAGAGAGAGAGGAGAGAGAGAGAGAGAGAGAGAGAGAGAGAGAGAGAGAGAGAGAGAGAGAGAGAGAGAGAGAGAGAGAGAGAGACGCGCTGGTCTCAGGTTACACGCGTCTTTGCTTTCCACCCGCTGTGTTTCCAAAACAAGGAGGCTATAGAGAGGGTCTGGCTGGAAGCTTTACTGGATCGTCTGGTAGAAATCAATCGACTGCTAATCATTGGCACCTCCTGATAAATCCCATTCCCCCTGCCCGTAGATGGAAACTGTAAACATTTTATGAAATTCATGATGATGTGTTAACACCGCCCCTTTCTGATCTAGTATAGCTGAACTCTTGCATTCATTCAGTCAAGTGATGCAAAAAAGCTGTTTTTTATTTCAAATCACCCTCTGGGTCTTTTTCATGCAAGAGGCATTCAGGGCCATGTATGGAATGTTCCTGACGGGAACGACGTAAAGAGCTTGGCCCGGAAAACATGACACGTAGAGAATGGGCTGCCTGGGACTGAGCTTCACCTGCCTGGGATTCTTTAGCCTGAGAGAGATCCTGAAGCTTAAAGGCCCCGAGGTAAAGATGCTTGTCAGGTTGTGATGATCCAAGGAGGAGGAACAGGCTGAACTCGCTGCCCTGTGCCCAACTCCCGCCATTGGTTGGATTTGTTGCAGATTAGCATAGCTCAGAGGATTCCGGGAGGGATTTATCCCAACAATATCTTAAACCACGACTAAAACCGCTTGACATTCACTCTGCTTGGCGTGGATGTGGGATGAAAGATGCCTCTGTTTGTGACTCAGGGAGGCAGACCCATCCGCCGTGTTGTGATTCGTCACTCCGCAAACGTGTCCTGGCGCTGTATAATTCCTTGGCCACACAACGTGTGTTTTGTCTCCGAGGTCAGGGCAGCAGTGAGTCACTCTCTGGACACAAACAACTCAGGCCAGCCCAGAGAGGAGGAGGGGGGGGGGAACCGTTCCAGCCCCTCTCGTCTGAAGAGTGGCCCCGCGTTACCCTGTGTGAATGTGTTCTCATGTCGTCCAGAGAGCCGGGGGGACGTGACTTTGCATTAATGATAAGACAGCAAGGGCCCCGATCCAGCCCTCAATCTCTGACATTACCCCCCCCCCCCCCCCTCCACACCCTCTCCCCACCTTTCGCCCCCACCAGCATGCTCTGCAGCGCGTGTCATGGCCTCTGCGACAAGACGTGCTCGTCCACCATCATCGACTCTGTGGACGCGGCCCAGGGCCTGTTGGGCTGCACCGTGATCAAGGGCAACCTGCTGATCAACATCCGGCGAGGAAGTGAGTACGCTGCCGCCTCCGCCACACCGGCGCACCTCCTGCCATTCCCGATCCATCCGTAGCCCAAAGCACAATGTTAATGAGGGGGGCACCCTATAGGGATGCTAGGGCACAGCGCAGTGACCTGCCCGCTGAAACAGCACCACGCACAGAAGCTGGTGAGCGGAAGCGGCTTTATTCCCACGTGTAAACATGAGTGTTTTAGTGTGCTAGGCTGTGTGAGGGGATGGTTTGAAAGGAGTGTGTATTGGTCTTTTTATGTTGGATCGCATCATGCTACGGTTTTGTACGAGAGGGGTGCTGCACCGTTAACTCAATAAGCACACCACAGCGCTGTGTTATTTACAGTAATGCCCGCCTGACAGCCTGGCTTACTAGCTTATCTGTAGCTATGACAATGCTTATACAACCTCCGTATTAATACACACTCTTGATTCCCAAAGCACAGGTTTCCTTGGCTTGTGTGTGTGTGTGTGTGTGTGTGTGTGTGTGTGTGTGTGTGTGTCTGGTGTTCTATCTTGAGGGAGTGTTCCTGGGTTGAGAGTCAGGAGTTATAAATAAGCGTGTGTGTGTGCTCCTCAGACAACATAGCGTCTGAGCTGGAGAGCTTCATGGGGCTGATCCAGACGGTGACGGGCTACGTGAGGATCCGCTACTCCCACACTCTGAGCTCGCTCTCCTTCCTCAAGAGCCTGCGCTACATCAACGGGGAGGAGCTCATGGACCAGTAAGGCCCCCCCCCCCCCAATGTGTCTGTGTCTGTGTGTGTGTGTGTGTGTGTGTGTGTGTGTGTGTGTGTGTGGTTCATAAAATGCAATGGTCTAACAATCAGGGCATGATAACAAAATGGGAAGTACCGTTAGTAGTAACACAACATAGTAACACAACATACCAAAAATATCCCAAAATAAATAATAATATAGTTTTAATTTATCACTCATCTCATCACTCATCCGGGGTCAGGTTGCGGGGGCAACAGCTCTAGCAGGGGCCCCCAGACTTCCTTTTGCAGGGCGATATATATATATATACCATCAGCTTCACACAATACCTTGCATACAGTGCAGACATGTCCTAACATGCGTTTATTTCATTAAACATGATAAATAAAGTATCTTATAATCTAAAATTATTCATTTCTGTTTTTGGGATAGAAGAAAAAAAAAATCTTCAAACCCCTCAATGTTTGTATGCATGAAACATTCTACACCCCTCAGGACACACACACACACACACACACACACACACACACACACACACACACACACACACACACACACACACACACACACACAGCCTGTATTGTATCTCTTCTGGTTAGGGTGATAGGAAGTGATGATAAGTGTGGCACTAAGGAAAGGGAACTGTCAATAAGGGCCTCTACGGCGGTCTGGTGCCCCCTGGGAACTGATACCACACTCGCCCCCTTCCTACCAATCTGGTTGACCCCCCCTAATGGGGTCGGACATCGGCTGGGGAGGACGTCGTGGCAACCCCCCACCCCACCGCCACCACACACACAAACAGACAAAAACACGCACCAGTGTAGAGGTGATCTCCCATGTCTTTCTATCTGTCCCAAAGTGAGTGCTGGGATTAAAATGGTGGCTGGGATTTTGCCCGTGTTGTGATTTGATCGACCCCAGTATGACCCCAGTATTAAGGAGCACACTATTGTCACTTCCTTAAGAACCTCCCCCGTCTTCTCCCCCTCCTTCAGGATGTATTCCTTCTCGGCCATCAACAACCAGAACCTGCAGTTCCTGTGGGACTGGTCCACGCACAACCTGACGGTGCGCGCCGGGCGGCTCTTCTTCCAGCTCAACCCCAAGCTCTGCATGTCGGAGATCCACAAGATGTGGGAGAAGACCGGGGTGCCCGAGAAGCGCAAGGAAGGGGACGTCCGGAACAACGGCGACCGGGCCAGCTGTGAGTGTTTCCAGGGATCCTTTGTCTTTATACCCGTCGACACTAGTGGATTTAGTGAGAGGATTTTATTGATAACATTGTACAAACTATAGTTGTTAGGCATTGTGACTAAGTTATCAACTAGGGGTTACCCAATTGGACCTCAGAGAGCTATTTTGAAAACAAGTGTCTTCTCAACAATTTAGTATATGTGAATAGTTAATATATGTTTTTGTGTTCATTACCTATGCAAACATATGATTCCTGTTTGTTTCGCAGTAGTTCTATCTTTTTTTATGTTGCTCATTGTGTGTGTGTGTTTCACGTGTTTCAACAGGTGAGAGCGATACCTTGACGTTCAAGTCCAACACCACAACCAGCAACAGCATCAAGCTGACCTGGGAGCGCTACAGACCTCTGGACTACACAGACCTCATCAGCTTCATCGTGTACTGCAAGGAGTCGTAAGTTCTCACAACCACCAGGTCCACTGGCGCTTGGAAACCTGCACGGTGTTTACTCTGTCATGTTGTCACTGAAGTGCTGCATAAGCATAGGTACACACGGGTGATGTCTTGCTCTAGTTTATGAATTCATTCAATGCTACAGGGAAGAATTGGCTCAATAAAAAAAGCAGAAACTTATGTTTTTCTATCGATCTAAACAAGAAAAAAAGGAGAAAAGACAAGTTGTCTTATCTTTTCAAAATAAAAGGGAATGTTGTACCTGAAGAGCAATCGTCAGATTTGTATTGTGCGTATGGACCCAACACCTTCCTTTGTTCCTCTCTCCCAGACCCCACCAGAACATCACAGAGTTCGACGGTCAGGACGGCTGCGGCTCCAACAGCTGGAACATGGTGGACGTGGACCTCCCCCCGGATAAGGCAGCGGACCCCCAGGTCCAGCTGAAACTACTGAAGCCCTGGACCCAGTACGCCGTGTTCGTCAGAGCCATCACCCTGCAGAGGGACGACAAGCACATCAAGGGCGCCAAGAGCGACGTGGTCTACATCCGCACCAGGCCGTCGCGTGAGTGTGGGGCATCTCATTCTGCTGCTGCGACAGGGGTCAGGCCATCGCTGAGTGAGCTGCTGCTGATTGGTTATTTCTTGGGGGTCTTGTGCGACGAATCACCTACATTATGCAGCTCAGCGGATGCGATTGATTTTGGGACTGTTGTTGACTTCTAGCACAGCTACAGCCACCCCCCCATACCCCTCCTCCCACGTGCCACACTGGTGCTGAGAGATTTGATTATGAGGAAGAACGAGCAAACGGCCAAAGGGAAGGTTCCTCATCGGGCGGGCGAATTTGATTTGCATCTCTTTGCATATTTTCCTTCTCTCTCGGTGTCGTTTCCAGAGCCGTCGATGCCCAAGGACCCGCGCGCCTTCGCCAACTCCTCCACCAAGCTGGTGGTGCGCTGGGCTCCGCCGGTGTCCCCCAACGGCAACCTGACCTTCTACCTGGTGCACTGGCAGCAGCAGCAGGAGGACCGCGAGCTCTACCTGCACAACTACTGCTCCAAAGGTCCGCTCTCCGCCGCCACTCATTGGTCCTCCCCACAGACACATGAGGCACCCCGGTAACCGGGGACAACCTGTCCAATCGCTGGCTCTGGGGGTTGAAAGAGTCGGAGGGATAACGGCGGTTTGTTTTACCTGGACACGTGGGCCGTTCTGAGACGTTAACGATGATGGTTTTATAAAGCCGATCCCGCCCTGAGCCGGTCCAGAGGCCTTGCCATGTATGTTTGGTGGCAAATAAAAATGTTTTTGGCTTACACATATTACGGCGATGAATGGAAGAGCGACTTCAGTAGTCCCACTACATCCAGCAGGACACCTAGACTTTAATTGGGTAATTCATAGTCTGGCTGAACGGAAGTGGACAGCGTCTATTGCCTAGCGTTGGATTTGGCCGCGACTCCTCCCCTTCCGGTTGCTTGTATTTCCCCCCGCACTATTTTGAATGGACACCGCTGCTGCTTCCCGGGCTTAGCCCCGCCCTAGACGATTGTGATTGGTTTAAAAAAATAAAAACAGGCCCGCCCAGTTTCCCCACGGATAGACGGCTCGAGGTAGCGTGGTTCCACTTCTACTTGCTGTAGATGGTCTGGCTTTGCGAGACTAGGTCATTCATGACAACCCACGTCAGCTCTGAATGTCTTTTTAGCATTTTATTAATTGAGCAACGGGTTGTTATTTTATACGAGGGGAATTCCGTGTGATTAATAAATGTTTAATTGGATCCTGTCACAGTTATAGTGCTACTACAAATTCCGATCCAACCACGATAGTTGATCTAGGTCTACTCGCACCGCAGCACACACTGAGAGCAAACATTGCACATTGAATACTGTGGAGGAAAAACCCAGTACATTCTCCAGGTTGTCCTAAACACGGTGCCCCCACTTGGGCCGTTCCCTCCACAGAACTCAAGCTCCCCTTCCGCCGCTCGGCCACGGGCGTCACGGACCTGGACGAGAACTCCAAGCCCACCAAGTCGGACCTGTCCGGGGCGGAGAAGGGCCAGTGCTGCATGTGTCCCAAGACGCCCGAGGAGAAGGGCCGGGAGCAGGACGACCGCGTCTTCCTCAAACACTTTGAGAACTTCCTCCACAACTCCATCTTTCTGCCCAGGTAACGACCGCCGCCTCTTAAGTCTGCTGTTTTTCCGCCCCTTCGTGTTTCCTCTCTCACACACACACACACACACACACACACACACACACACACACACTCCAGTTGGGTTGGGCGCTGAAAAGGCCTGGTGTCCTGACTGTGACAGGTCAAAGTGAGGACCTGTGTGTGTGTGTGTGTGTGTGTGTGTGTGTGTGTGTGTGTGTGTGTGTGTGTGTGTGTGTGTGTGTGTGTGTGTGTGTGTGTGTGTGTGTGTGTGTGTGTGTGTGTGTGTGTTGGTGTAGCAGCAGCTTCTCCTGTTGTCCAGATGGAGAGTTTGTGGTTGGCTAGTTGGGTTCTGGAATGACCCCCGCTATGCTGGGCCCTTTGTGTGGGCGAGAGGAGGTTGAGGATGATGAGTCACGCTGCGTCTTGTTTTCCAAAGCCCTTCCTTCTCTCAACGCTCTCGCGGCTCCCAGTCACCGCGGCAACTGCGGCAGTCGGAGGATGCTGGGCGCTAGCGGGCTGCAGTTAGGAGTACAAACAAACCTGGGAGGGAGAGGTGATTAAGGAGTGTGAGGGGCTCCGGTTTGGCCGCACACGCTGTGCTCCACCCGGGCCTTTTGTTCACCGCCACCACCACCACCACCACCACCACCAGTACCATAACCACCACCACCACCAGTACCATAACCACCACCACCACCAGTACCATAATCCACCACCACCACCACCACCAGTACCATAACCACCACCACCACCAGTACCATAACCACCACCACCACCAGTACCATAATCCACCACCACCACCACCACCACCACCAGTAACATAACCATCACCACCACCACCACCACCAGTACCATAAACCATCACCACCACCACCACCACCACCAGTACCATAATCCACCACCACCAACAACACCACCACCAGTACCACCACCACCACCACCACCAGTAACATAACCATCACCACCACCACCACCACCACCACCACCAGTAACATAACCATCACCACCACCACCACCACCACCACCAGTAACATAACCATCACCACCACCACCAGTAACATAACCATCACCACCACCACCAGTAACATAACCATCACCACCACCACCACCACCAGTAACATAACCACCACTACCACCACTACCACCACCAGTACCATAACCACCACCACTTCTACCACCACCACCACCACCACCACCACCCCCACCATCCCCACCAGCTCCACCACCACCACCAAAACAACCTCCACAGACCCGCTGCACGGACATCTGTGTGGTGTTATGGTTCTACCTTGCTCCGGGCTATGGATGCCTCGCCGTTCCAAACAAACAAACAAGACATTCCAATCGCATGAACCCAGGCACACGCAGGCAGCTCATTCTGCTCCGTCTGATCGGCCTGTTAGTGTTCAGGGAGGCTGCAGCCCATTTTTTTCTCTCACTCTGCACATTTGTCCCAGTTGTTGACATTCTTGTTGCTTTTCTACGGAGCTGAATCTTTGTGTCCATCTCCGTCCGTTAATTTGACCGTGACCAACATGACACTTTCTTCATCCACTTTGCGGTGCAGTCTCAAAGACATTGGTCGTCATGATTGAACGTCCAGGGGCACGTCAGTGGCGGGACGATGCACTGCTTCTTATGTGTGTAACCGTACTCCTGGATCCGACCCCTGGTGCCTGTGTGATGTGTACGGCCTGGTCGCAGGTGGAGTCACAGGTCACTGTTGGAGCCTGGTGTGTGTGTGTGTGTGTGTGTGTGTGTGTGTGTGTGTGTGTGTGTGTGTGTGTGTGTGTGTGTGTGTGTGTGTGTGTGTGTGTGTGTGTGTGTGTGTGTGTGTTTGTGTGCGCGCGCGTGCGTGCAAAGGCCCCTTCCACTGCGACAGAGGCAGTATAATCTCCCACACACACCCCTCCAGAGAAAGGGACTTGGGTTTCCAAAGGTCCAGGATTTAAGAGAGCCTGCCGTTGGCGGAAACAAGAAGACTGATGACAAAAAATAAAAATGTCCAGAAAGTAGAAAGAAGAGGAAATGTTTTCCATTTTGTCCCCCTCCCCCTGGCCCATTTGGCACTCCACCCCCTCGCATGCCTCATTTGTCTGCAGCCTGTTTTTCCCCCCTCTCTCTCCATCTCTCTGTCTCTCTCGCGCACTCTTGTCTCTAGGAGTCAACCAGCTGCCAGGAAATGTACAGCGAAGCTAACTGGTATTTACATGAATGCGGGAAGAAGGAAGTCCCCCAGGAGTTGGCGATGAGAGAGAGGGAGGGGGAGAGTGAGAGAGAGAGAGGGGGAGAAAGAGAGGGAGGGGGGGAGAGAGAGAGAGAGAGGGGGGGAGAAAGAGAGGGAGAGAGGGAGAGAGAGGGAGAGAGGGGGAGAAAGAGAGGGAGGGGGAGAGAGAGAGAGGGGGAGAAAAAGAGTGAGGGGGAGGGAGGGAGGGGGAGGGTTTGAGAGAGAGAATTTTTGTGCCCCCGCCTCCCACCCTCCTGGCACATTGCGTGACTGTATCAGCTGACTGGAACAGGGCGCTGGACCACCTGCCCCCACTAATGCGTGGCTGCGGGCCGGTGTCGGGATTCGGCCGACATTTCACTTGATCTTCGGAACGATGATGTGTTCCTGTGAAGTAATAGCGCACGAGGGGGCAGTGCGTGTCTGCGTAACCGCGGTTACGGCCTGGCGTCGGCTTGTGTTGTTTTCTGGCCGGGGACAGAGAATTCAGTCACGGTGCTCCTTGTGCTGGATCCCAGCGTGTGGAGGTATGCAGAAGAACACCCCTGGTTGAGACGGGCGGTGGGGGCGGAGGCTGACGGGGAGGCCCCCAGCGCTGTGGTTGTGATGCGGTCAGCTCTGGGGTTTGGCCGGGGAGCGTTGGAGCCACGGCCCTTCCTCCCAGGCTGAACCCAGGTACCTATGACGCGCATGAGAACTCGTAGTGTACGGCTCTCACAGCTGAAGCAGGCCTCCCGGGCCAGAATGAGTCTCACAGCAGCACTCTTTCCATTGAGGGGAAGGGGGTGGTGGTGGTGTCGGACCAAACCTTCCTTCCATAAGTGTGTAGGTGTGTGCGATTGTTTCCCCCACTCGATTTTGTTGTCAGATTTTCATGGCGGCTTCCCTGAAGCAGTTGAAGGGCGACGTTAATAACGACGGATCTCTGTTTGGACGTCTTAACTGTTGAAGTTGGAATGGACTCTTGACAGGAACGCTTCACGGCTGGCCGTGGTTCCCACAGAGCCGTCTGTGTCTACACTTTGGTTTGTGTTTCATTTTATTGCAAGTGAGACCTTTTCCCCCTCGGGTGTCTGTCAGAAAAGCATCCGTGACATTTTGTTTGATGCACTCTCTATTGGAACGTGTCGTCCAGCTCTCTCGCTCTGTGTCTCATAATTGAATCACCATCCGTTTTTTCTTCCACTCTCTTATTACAACTCCAATGGATGGGATTCATTTTTCCCGGCCCTTGCCAACAGACTCACACATATATCTCATAAAGGAAGAGTCATTTAATTGATTGTGGCAGGTTTAAATCTGAATGAAGGTGATGAATGGCAGAGTACTGCCAGAGCTGGAGAAAAAGGATTTACCATTTTCCTTTTCTCTATTATTTTTCTCTCCTTTTTCTTTTGGTCTGTCTTTCCCCGACTGTCTGCAACTCAGTGTGCTGCTCTCTGACCCTGTTCCTCAACACAACCCTCCAGGGAGCCATGATGTTCACACTGGAGACATGACCTTTCACACTCTCACAAACACAAACAAGTGGACAGTTTATACAGACCTCTTACTGGCGTTGACCTGTCTGAATCCACTCCATCGCAGCTGAGCTGCTTCTGTGCATGGCACACGTTGATGTCAGCGCTGTCAGCAGTCGTTGTCTGAGCTTAGAGGTGTACCCCATTATCTGTCCATTCAGTCTGCCTCTGTTTATTTTCTACCTTTTGTTTGTCATGAAGTGTCTGTTTTGGGGGGGAGCTGGGTGAAGACTGCCTTCCTGTTTCACGTGACTCCCTTCGTGCCGCTGACGTCATCTGATCCTCTCTCCCTCCCCAGACCCCCCGATCGGAGGCGGCGAGACGTCTTCGGCGCGGCCAACGGCACGCTGTCGGGGGACAGCCCCGGCAAGGGCAACGCCTCCGCCTCCCCCGCGCCGGGCTCCGAGGGCGGCAACGGCACGGCGGGCCCTCCGCCGCCCCAGGACTTCCCCTTCTTCAACGCCCGCACCACGGTGGAGCACATGGACGTCCAGGACCTGAAGCCCTTCACCGTCTACCGCATGGACATCCACGCCTGCAGCCAGGAGGTCCGCAGCTGCAGCGCCGCCGCCTTCGTCTACTCCAGGACCAAGCCCGCAGGTGAGGACCCCCCCGGGGACCACCCGCCGGGATCCCCCGAGGACCGCCCGCTCTCCCGCCCCGTTGTCACAGAGGGATTCACTCACTTTGGTTCGACCTCCATTTCAACAGGAAGTCTCTTTGAGATGTTTTCAAAAGAGCTTTGTGTACAATTAATGTAAACAATACAAATCATACACAACACAGACGTATACAATTTACAATGCGAAGCCCCCAAACGAACGTATTTTATAAATTGAAGAAAAGCACTCGCACCCAACCTCTACGTGGTAGAGATCTCCCTTCACCGATGGAAACTGGCAGAAACGGGTGTGTCTCGCTGAGGGAAGCTCTGCAGATTGTTCCACAGGAGACAGACTCCTGATGTGCGGTCTGGTCTAGGGAGTTTCTCAGACTCTGACTCTCTCCCCCATCAGACAAAGCCGACGACATCCCAGGACCGGTGGTCTACGAGCTGGACGAGAAGACGGAGGGCTGCGTGATCCTCCACTGGCCCGAGCCCAGCAAACCCAACGGCCTCATCCTCATGTACGGGATCAAGTTCCGCCTCGGGGCGGAGGTGAGTCTGAGCGCACGTCTAATCACTGTGACGACGCAGCCTCTTAGCAGCAAAAGCAGCACAGTTCGCCTTTTGGACTTGATCCAATGTCGAAACCAAGACAAATCAAGATTTCTGGGGGTTTTCACCAGAAAATATGTTTTTCTCCTTAATCAAAACAATACCAAGAGTACACAACAAAACAACCATCATCAATTCTAACGCTATAGTTCAGGAATGTGACAAATAGAAATGGATGAATAAATCAAATCAGGGAGTGTGCTTGAGGACCTTGTCCGGCCTGCTCCTGACCCGTGCTTGTTGCTGCCCTCCGTTTCCCGCCTCAGCCCGAGAAACACGAGTGCGTGTCGCGCCAGCAGTTCCACGAGCACCGGGGCGGCCGCCTCACCAACCTGGGCCCGGGGAACTACTCTGCCCGTGTGCGCGCCATCTCTCTGGCGGGCAACGGCTCCTGGACCGAGACGGTCTACTTCTATGTGGCCCCGCCCAAACGTACGCTGACTCCACCCTAACGGACAACACCGACACTGACAACAACAGCAACCACAACAACCCAAATGTGAACCGTTTAAACAAAGCGCGGCGTGTTTGTGTGAGCTGATGTCTTGTGCTGCTGCCGCTCTGTCCTCCAGGTGAGTACGAGGTGACCCTCTACCTGGCCGTCATCGTCCCCATCATCGTGATCATCATGATCATCGGCCTCCTTACCGCCCTCTTCTTCATCAACAAGAAGAGGTACGCTCCCTCCCTTCCTTTCATGGCCTTTCCAAGGGCTAACAACCTGTGGTGTGAAACATCCCGTCACGGACGCCCACCACTTAGTATCGATTCAAGGGTTTAGATCCCGATGACATAAGTTCTGCTGCAGTGATTGTAAGCTGTTCGTTTGACCCTACAGAAACAGTGACCGGCTGGGAAACGGAGTCCTCTACGCCTCCGTCAACCCAGAGTACTTCAGCGCAGCTGAAAGTAAGGCAGCGTCACCAGCGCACCAGTGTATACAAAACAGCTGCTCTTCTTGTGCCCCTGTGCCTGTGCCCATCCACGGGTTACAGGCCTGATACGGTCATGCAGGGCCTACATCCTGCCGCGCCCCAGGTGTTCCCCTCTCTTTAACCGGCCGCCGTGTGTCCGTCTGTCCGCCCCAGTGTACGTGCCAGACGAGTGGGAGGTGGCCCGGGAGAAGATCACCATGAACAAGGAACTGGGCCAGGGCTCGTTCGGCATGGTGTACGAGGGCATGGCCAAGGGCGTGGTGAAGGACGACCCCGAGACCCGCGTGGCCATCAAGACGGTGAACGAGACGGCCAGCATGCGGGAGCGCATCGAGTTCCTGAACGAGGCCTCGGTGATGAAGGAGTTCAACTGTCACCACGTGGTAAGCGGGCGCCGTGCGACTCGTGTAGCGTAAAGGGAGGCCAGGGCGGTCGTGTCGTGTCTTCGGAGACATGAGCGAGTGGAGCAAATATTTGGTGCGGCCTTGAAAATGTGAATGTTAAACCCCATAATAACCCAGTGATCTCACTTCCTGAGTTGCACACCAGTCGCTGGTTCACTGGCAGAGCGCTTTACGCTTTAGACTCCACATAAAACGGCAATAAATACAACATAGAAGTGGGGCTGTGTCTCAAGCTGCCGTGGAACGTTGCGCTGGAAGGTTTGGTGCAGAAGTTCATGGATCATAGGGGTGGCTGTTGTTCTGACACGCCTGCTGCTGGCTGCTAGAGCCTCAGGCTTTAGTTAAGCTCAACGCATCTCTGCAGATTGCTTATTATTCTTGTTTGTCACCGTGGAAAACAAGCCTAGTACCAATTACCATTGACCTTCATCCTAAGGTAACAAATGTGTAATGCGTTGCGACATAGATACACCTAAATGATTACATGGTTAAATGTTAATAAGTGTGCCTTTATAATAAATCACGTTTTAACTGCATTGCCGTTGTTGATGACCTCATTTTGATTTAAGGGCTCGGGCCAATAACAACATTCCGTACAGTTACTGTAAACTATGCTGCGTTGTGATTGGTTCAGGTGCGGCTGCTGGGCGTGGTCTCGCAGGGACAGCCAACGCTAGTTATCATGGAGCTGATGACCCGCGGGGACCTGAAGAGCCACCTGCGCTCACTGAGGAAGGAGGTACGTACCACTGGCTCTCGCTCCCTGGTCCTGGGTTCCTGGGCCCTCGCTCCGTAGCTCTCGCTCCCTGGCCCTCGCTCCCTGGCCCTCGCTCCCTGGCCCCCTCGCTCCCTGGCCCTCGCTCCCTGGCCCCCTCGCTCCCTGGCCCTCGCTCCCTGGCCCTCGCTCCCTGGCCCTCGGTCCCTTGCTCTCAGTTCCTGGCTTTCGGCCCCTGGCTCCCGTTCCCGCGGCAGATCTAATATAGTGCTGGAAAACTGACAAGATCCTCTTCATAAAATAAAACATTATTCAGGACTTGGTTTCAATAGTCTTCCCCAGGTTTCCTGTTACACAGGCAGGCCTATAGATACATAAACACACCGATGGAGCCGCTACATTCGTACATTCGTGGTTTCTGGCTGAACCCCCCCCCCCGGCCCAGGACCTCTCTGGTTCTGTTGGGACAGCAAGGTTCCAGGCCACAGACGTCCTGAATACTGTGCTTGTGTGTCCTCCTCCGGTCCCAGAACTCCACCACCCAGGTGCTGCCCCCGCTGAAGAAGATGATCCAGATGACCGGGGAGATTGCTGACGGCATGGCGTATCTCAACGCCAACAAGTTTGTCCACCGGGATCTGGCTGCTAGGAACTGCATGGTGACGGAGGACTACACGGTGAAGATCGGAGGTGAGACGCCACGCCCACACGAGGCCCTCCAGTCGGTTCTCGGCCGCTCCAGAACCCGACCCACAGGAGGCCCCTCAGAAAAACGTTTTGGGGTTGGTCCCGGGTGGGCCAGAGGAAGGAGAACAGTTTATGTATATTTGCAGATGAAGGCGGAGTCGAGGAGAAGGGCGTGGCTCACCCTGGCCTCCACTTCCTCTAACTCCTCCTCCATCTCTCTGGAGTGTGTGAGCTGAATTTCCACTTTAAACTTTCTCTCTCACTTGATCTCTCTCGATCTTACACACTCGCTCTCGCTCTCACTGTCGCTCGAGTCAACTGGCTCGTAAACAGGGAAACAAAACAAGAAGCAGGTACCAACATGAGGTTCAAGATGACAATAACAGTAATAATATTGAATAAAGCTTACAGATAAAAAAAGTAAGCCCATAATATTAGCTAATGATGATTAGATAATAAGGGTGAGGTAATCACACAGGACTTGGCTGCTTTCTCCGAAAACCTTTCAGTATACAAAACTATACACGACCACACACATCATTGTCTGATGACAGTGTCCGGTATATGAAACTATACATGACCCTGACACACACATCATTGTCTGATGACACAGTGCCCGGCCTATGAATCCATACATTACTTACACACACATCAATGTCTGATGACGCTGTTTCCAGTTTATGAATCTATACACGTCTTCCACACACATCAATAGTGAGCCTCTTTCTCCTGCAGATTTCGGCATGACGCGGGACATCTACGAGACGGACTACTACCGGAAAGGGGGCAAGGGGCTGCTTCCGGTCCGCTGGATGTCTCCGGAGTCCCTCAAAGACGGCGTGTTCACCACCATGTCCGACGTCTGGTACGAAGGAGCACGCGCTCTCACACACACGCCAGTACACGCAGACACATGTCGGTTTGGGCATGAGTGTTTCCCTGCAGCCAGGGTTGAAATCAAATCGCTGCTTTACGCCGCCTGCAAGGCCCGATGGGCCAGACAGAGGCTGCTTGCATTGCATGGGTGGATTTTATTATGCTTTTTCCTCAACTCATTCCGTGATCTATTCACCGCATATTGAAGCACTACCGGTAATTCTCCCCAGCCCCAGCTGTGAATGTGCCGATCCAAACGGCCGTGTGTGTGTGTGTGTGTGTGTGTGTGTGTGTGTGTGTGTGTGTGTGTGTGTGTGTGTGTGTGTGTGTGTGTGTGTGTGTGTGTGTGTGTGTGTGTGTGTGTGTGTGTGTGTGTGTGTGTGTGTGTGTGTGTGTGTGTGTGCGTGCGTGCGTGTGTGAGTCTTCTCGAAAAACACGCGCTCCTTCGTGGCCCGTCCTCGCTCCGTCCGCACCACACCTCTCGAGCGGGGAGCACCGGGAATGTTTACGGGTTCCCATGCGAGTGTTTGTTCCTGAGCCGGCAGTGTCCCACGGTCTGCTCCCTGCAAACAGCGGGCGTAAACGGGCCCAGATGTTCTCCGATGAGCGGCTGCGGGGCCAGAGCAGGCCCACCTCCATCCTGCACACTATATAGGCCGCTTTGATGTTGCCCAGATCAAGTCCGGCCTTACAGGAACCCCCTCTGGGCGCCCGCCAAACGCACCAGCAGGGGACGCTTATCCCGTTGATTAGGAAAAGCTGCCCTCACTGTGGCTTTATCTTCGGCCTTCTGCGAGGGGAAACGGAGGATACCAGTGTTTTATAACCCTGTTTACCTTGAACGCTCTGGAGTGCCCATGAGAATGGCGAATTCCACCAAAATAAGGGCGCTGGATAATTGTGTTTTTTCTCCCAGAGTTTAGCCAATGGAAAATGTTGGATGCTATCAAAACAAGAGTCTCCACAACTCTGTTTATCTTCGAGCGCTCTAGCCAATGAGAACATAGGTTGTCCCCTTCCCGCAATCAGAGTTGTTGACCTTCCTCCTGGTGGCGTTCCTGCCTGTGTGCGCAGGTCGTTTGGCGTGGTGTTGTGGGAGATCGCCACCCTGGCGGAGCAGCCCTACCAGGGCCTGTCCAACGAACAAGTGCTGCGCTTCGTCATGGACGGCAGCCTGCTGGAGAAACCCGACAACTGCCCCGACATGCTGTGAGTATTCCTGCATTCTCCGTAAACCCCCGTTCCCCCTAGCCTGGCTCCGCCCGCCTAAGTACTTCCTCTCAATTTGAATTTCCCTTCAGTACTAGGTCTGGACCAGCTGTATGTAATTTGGTTTTCTGGTGCCGCCACAGCGGCCACCAATCAGCGAACAGAGGGCGTGTCTGAGAACAATGACGATAAAGTCGTACGCCAGTTTGAGTTGTTGTTGTAGGTCGGTAGTTGATTTACAATGTGCAATTTTTCCCTGATAAATTAAATTCGACGAACAAAACCTGCAGCTGTCGTTGACGAACATTTTCGTGCAGACGCGCAAGGTGTTTGGTTTGTGTACAACCTGCGCGTGATTCCCGGCGCATGACATACGTCACAACCAAACGTTAGCGATTGGTTATGGCAGATCCAGAGTGGCACTGGGCAGATCCAATCATTTTAAACTTCAACAGACACCCGCCTTCAAGTGAGTTAACGTTTGTCAATTGATTAGGTCCAGACTCTCTGTACAAATGAAATGAAATGAAGTGAAGTACGAGAGTCTGGTAGAACCAGGCTAGGTTCCCCCCCCTCCCAGCAGAATATAGTGTATCGTATATATATATACATATATCTTTTACCACAACCGCGGGAATCTCTGGGCTGTAAACACACGAGCCCCGGGGCCAGGCCAGAGGTCTGGCGTCTATTCCGGGGCGGGGGGGGGGGGGGGGGGGTAATGAGGGTGGACAGGCGGATCAGGTATGCTGTGATGGGGGCATGCCTGCATGTGACTCTGCGTCACGGTGTAAAAGTGTCTCCCTGACGACACACAACCCCGGCCTCAGATGGCGGCCAGCGACCGCATCCGCCGTCAGCCCAGGCCCAAAGAAGGGGTGGCGTGTGTGTGCGTGCTTCTGTGTGTTTGTGTCTGTGTGTGCGTGTGTGTAAGAGGGGATTGGACTGTCTGTCTGTTATGAATACACAAACCGGCCCGTATCTATGGTAGCCGTGGGGCTGTTTTGCCCTGGTGACGGGGGCGTGCGGATAGTGTTACGGCGGGGCACAGCGCCGCGTGTCACCTCGTCCTGGGCCCAGGAGGGGCCGATGTCGTCGTCGTCCGCCGACGCCGGCTCAGACGCTACGGCAACGGCGGCGTTCCTTTTGGTTTTCCCCTCAGCCCGCAGCGCGGAGGCGTTGCGAGGCACGTCTGCGGAGCTCTGTGTGTACGGGCTCCCGCCCCAGTGCTTCCCATGGTCAGGTAGCTTCAGGTCAGGGATTGGATTCCCTGCCTCCCTCTTGGGTTTCGTGTGGACAAAGTGCACTCTCTTTCCCAGGGATGGGCCGTGATAAAAGACTGTGTTAAACCTCCAGATTTATTGTGGAGCGCTCAATATCACTTACTGGTATTAATAACCCATGAGCCCTAGGCCAGACCGGGACTTCCCCTGCTCGTCAAACAGACTGGGGCTGAAACCCCCTGCGTGGAACATGTTCATGAGGCCGGGTGGAAAAACAAGAGCAGTTGTCTTTGTTGACTTGTTGTCTCACCGAGTAACCTGACGAAGGCGGCCCGTCCGGTCGTCGTGTGTCTCGCCCCGTGTAACCCATCCGGCCCCCGATAGCATCTCGATCCTCCCAGCTTAGGGCCCCGGCACTCCTCATTAGGAGTCGAGGCCCCGGCGGGAGGCCCTGGTACTCCGGGCCGCTAGCATGGTGACCCGGCCCAGCGGGACGGCGTGCCAGGACGGGGTTTGAGGGCGGTCTGAGCAGAGGCCGGCGGGCGCTGACAGCGCAGCGGGACTTATTTCCATGTTTTTTTGTTTTTCTATGGAAATCAGCAAATATTTGTGCCACAACAGATGGCGGTGTGAGAATATTAAGCAGGGGCCAGTCTGGCCCGCAAACCTGAACCGGCCTTCCATGGGAGGTCTGAGGGCCAGGGCTTAGACACGGGACATACCCAGCCATTATATAGCATTTACCTGAGGGGAGGGGTGGAGGGAGGGAGGGTGAGACGAGGAAGAGACTAGGGAGGAGGAGGGAGGGAGGGAGGGAGAGAGAGAGGGAGGATGAGGATACCGATGATACCGATGATGACTTAGGTGTAAGTCGGTTGTGCCCTCGCTTCAGTCGGTATTCTTAGCTTGTTTGTGTACAATCCCAGCTGCGGTGGCGTGCGGTGCAGAGCCCTCGGCACGCTGTATTAAACCTCTCTCTTTTATGAGGTTGTTTTGGCGTTCCCAAAGGGCTGCTGCAGCCCGAGCGTAGTGCGTATGGATCGTACCCACGCTGCGCTGCCGACTCTGGTATTTAGTGGAGCGTTTCTGCTCTGAACGTCAACGTATCAAGACGGGGCAAGTCAACAAAGCAATAGAAAGCTTCTTGGCAGTGCTGTTGCAGCAGTGCACTACCAGGCATTGTGGATTCAGGATGTACTGGATGTTTTATTTGTGTCATGCAAAATTAAATAGGGTCATTTTTTTTCGAGCTACAGATATAAGTAATAATCAGTAACACACTGTACTGATGCAAAGTCTATGGTCAAAAGTTAATGAATGTTCAGTCGAATGGAAAAATACACAGGGACCGGAATTACTTCTTTAGATGAGTAACTTATTTAGCCAGGACCAAAGGATAAATGGGGGTGATGTAAGACCCTCGGTTTCACGCTGCATTGACCCCTATATCATCTGCAGTTAGACACCTTTCTATCTCCCCATTTCAACATTGCTCCAATAAATGTGTTCATTTCAACCAATTCTTCATACATAAGAGGGCAACATAGTTAACGTGATTTGAAATGAAATAGTATTCCACAGGGTATGTACAGTACATACCATGCCTGGATAACTGGTAACAACAGGGGCTTTGCTCTGTCTTATCCTGCCCCCTAGTGGTGTATACTGATACAGCAGCCATTTACCACACTGGTTGGTCCTGTTTCATTCACTGCGGTTTTGCTATTCTACTCACGTTTGAAGATAATGTACCTTCAAATGTGAGTCGAATCACAAAACCATCAGAGAGAGACCGCTGAAGCAGCGGGTTGGGGCATCAGTGACGGAGGCGTTTGTTTCGGCCCGCAGGTTTGAGCTGATGCGGATGTGCTGGCAGTACAACCCCAAGATGCGGCCGGCCTTCCTGGAGATCATCAGCAGCATCACGGCGGACCTGGAGGGGCCCTTCAGGGAGATGAGCTTCTTCTTCAGCGACGAGAACAAGCCCCCCGACACGGAGGAGCTGGACATGGAGGTGGAGAACATGGAGAACATTCCCCTGGACCCCGTGTCCAGCCAGCGGCCCACGGCCGTCCCCACGCCCTCCGCCGCGTCGGCGGGGGCCACGGCGACCCCGCCGGCCGCGACCGCCTCCTCGGCCACCTCCCAGCTGCTGGCGCCGCTGCAGGGGCCCGGCACGCCGCTGCTGGGGGGCCCCGCGTCCCCAGCCACCTCGGCTTCGTCCTCCTCCGCGGCGGGGACGGGCGCGGGCGGGTCGTCGGCCTCGGCGTCCCCGGGGCCCCCCGCAGACAAGCACTCGGGACAGGCGGCGCCAGCGGCCAACGGGCCGGCGGCGCGGCTGCGGCCCGCCTTCGACGAGCTGCAGCCGTACGCGCACATGAACGGCGGCCGCAAGAACGAGCGGACGCTACCGCTGCCCCAGTCCTCGGCCTGCTGATACCCCACGCCGGAGACCCCGCCTCCAGGCTCCGCCTCTTAAACAGGGTTAATGACACTCCTCCTCCCCCTCCTCCTCCCCCTCCTCCTCCTCCCCAGCCTCTCTGGAAGGATTGGGGGAGAGATGGGAGCAGAGCGTTCTTTCCCTTCTTCTGGGTCTTCCTCTCCTTGGACGTTCCCGTCCCCCCGCTGGATGCGAGCAGAGCGACGTGTACCCCTGGAGACTGGAGCGCAGCATGGGGGTCCGCAGCAGGGGGCGCTGTGGGAGGGCTGGGGTCTGTACCTGCTCAGCCTGCACTGTGCAGCGTTTGTTACATAAGTCTTTAAACGAAAAAATGGATAAATTAAAAAAAAAACTACCGGAAATAACGCAGGCATTTCACCTGGCTTACAGATATTGTAAGACACGAACACGAGAGAATGATTACATAGCATATCTGCCAGCAAATCCAACAGAAGAGCACTTTTTTCTGATGATTTTTAGAAAGGATGTTGTGGATATTTCAGTGTGTATTTATACGAACACGTGACTCTCTCTACGGTATATATCTCAAACTTTTTTTAAGTGACTTTCCATTGATATAACATTCAGTTATTTTATGAGCATCTAAGGACTGCAGCTCGAACCATTTGAGGATGCCACAGATCTAAACCCTGGACTAGGATCCTGGGTTCTGTTTCCAGTCTATATTTCTATGTGTGTGGATCCTTTAGCAGCCGGTCCTATTGGATGCAGAGACGGCTGTCATGTGTATGCCAAACTTTTGCCAAATCAACCTTTTTATTTGTTTTTATATTTCATTTATTTGTTTTAAACAAGATAAATATCTCCCAACACAAACACAAGGCTGCGGATTAGAGATGACCCAAGTTCAATGGGAATGGCATTTGACGTTTGTTTGTTTGTTCATATCCTATGAATATGAATTCATATCCTGTCTTTGTACTGAATACTCCCTGAGCATCGAGGTATTGGGCTTATCTGGGGCTTTGTTTGATAGGATGGATGCAAAAATGATTCCCAGTATATGTTCTGGGTCTGAAATTAGTTAGCAAGCGTATTTATACTGGCAATTTAGTTGTTAATAGTTTGGTTAATTATTTCTATAATTATTAAGTCACCAGTTGCCAAGTAATGCAAAATTAAGTATTTGTTAAAATATACACAAAAAGGCAAATATTGTACAAATGTATGCAATTTATGAATAGGACTACAATTAGTCTGCAGTTGTTTAATTTGCTGCTTGGTACAATTTTAATTAATTTGGGCATTCTGGTCGAGTTATTTTGAGGATCTCCGTTGCATTTGGCACTGGTGTATTACTTGTTTTAGAGATATGACACAATGCAAATCCAGTTAGTTAGAATCATTTACAGTAAACAGCAAGTTCTCACAGTTCACAGAATCAAAGGCTGTCTTCTGCTCTTGAATGGATGAGTAATGGAGTTTTTCTAGTTTTCCACAAATACTTAGAGCTCAGTTCACCCATCAAAGGGTGAAAAGGAATGTATCTGTTTTATTGACACACTCATCACCTGAGTCCATGTAGTCTGTCAACCATCATTCTCACACTTATGTTTTAATGTAACAAGAATATGATATACATTTTGTTTTTGTATTTGTTTCAATCAATGTCTTGTTGTTCTTCTGCTGGTAGTCTTTATTTGATGTGGTAACATCACTCACTGAAGTACTGTTGTTTGGACACAATGGCACAAAAGCTGACTTCAAAGAGCCCAGATAAAGAGCTGGGACATTAAAACAAAGAGGTATTGGTTTGGGTCGGATCCCAGTAGCCTTGAGAACTTTGGAATGCAAAAGGTCTCGTTGGGAGGCGTGGTTTGTCTCAATACATTTCAGATGTATGTGTATATATAGGTCTTAGAGCTCTATGTTAGACTGCAGGATCCATTTTATACATATAAACAGTCGGTCACTTTTTAAAGAAAACCTTTTTACAGTTCAGATGTTCACGTCTATGTCTGTACAGAACAAAGCTGCTATTTTATCCCTTTTTTTCTCTTGGATGCGATATATATACATATTATAGAAATCTATATATATATATATAAAGAAATCCTTCAGGTTTGATATTTTACGGTCTTCACTGCAGTCCATTTCTTAAACTTTCACTATGTCTAAAAATGAAAAATCATAAAAAAAAGATTATTTTAGATACTTTTTATTTTCCGACCCCCCAAGATCTCTTCCCTAACACTACATTTTGTTCTATGCCTTTTATTTTCTATAAAGTTTTTTTTAATTATTTTTTTTATTTTTTGGAATTATTTGATTTAATTATTATTATTATTACTATTATTATTATTAATGTTATCATTATTTTGAATGGACACCTTAGCTCAACGTTTGAGGGTGTACTTTCTGCACCCTTGTTTTTCTACTTTTGTGTCTAGCACTGCACCTAGGACTGCCTCTAGGTTGCGTCTCAATCTCAGGTCCAATTAAAGAGCTTTGCTTTCTCCACACACCCTCTCATGATTGTCCTCCAATCATCTCCTCTCTCGGCTGCCCCTCCCCTCTGCCTCCACCCTGCTATGGCTTTGTGGATTCCAATAGTGCCCGCTCCCTTCTCCACCCCTCCCTCCTCCCTCTTCCTCTCCTCCCTCCTTCCCCCCTCCCTCCTCCTTCTACCTCTCCTCCCTCCTCTTCTTCTCTCTTCCTCCTCTCCTCTCCTCCCTCTCCGCCTCTCCCCTCCTTCCTCTCCTCTCCTCCCCCTCCGCCTCTCCCCTCCTTCCTCTCCTCTCCTCCCCCCTACCTCCTCCCCGCTCCCTCCTCTCCTCTCCTCCCCGCTCCCTCCTCCCCTCCTCGCCTCTCCTCCTCTCTGGTCGCTGTGTCCAGTATGTCCGCTTCCCCCAGTGCCTCTTCTAGACGTCAGGACTCGCTCTAGTGTACGTTTCCTTGGTACCAGATCTGGTGTTTTAACCCATCCATCTCTTGCCTCTCACATTGATTAGGGCTCACTGGGTTAATCTTATTTGCCTTAGTTAACCCTTGATAACCGGCCCCCATATTGTAGACCATGAAATCATGAAACCTTTTTTATTTGTACTATCGACGGTTGCAAGCTTCTGCATTGTCTCCTGCATGACCTGCTAATGATTGAAAGTAAGAACAGGTCTTTTTAAATTATTTTATTCATATTCGTTGCTTGTGTAAAACCAAATAAAGGACGAGTTAGCGTCCAGGGAAGGGATCACCTTTCATCACCATGGAAACCGTCTGTTTCCTCCGAGGCTGACTAGTAAATGTATTGAAGGATTTCTCCTCATCTTTTTGAAAAGTTTTTTTCTTTTTTGTTATCTTTTCTTTCTGTAGTGTTATTTATTTATTTTTCTAATTTTACTTTTGTGATATCAGTTTAAATCACTGTATAAATGCCCAATGATTCAGTATAAACTTGGATTTTTATTTGATTTTTTTTGTATTTTCTTTGGCGTCATGATGTTGGAACTTAAACCTTTTTTTGTTTTCTTCATATATCTACCTCACCCTTTTTAAAATACGTGTTTGCATCTGAAAAAAATTACATCTCACTCGTTCCGCATGAGTTTGTTTAAAATAACTCTGGAAGGTCTCCGGACACCCCTCACCCTTTGGACACGCCCACTCGGCATCATTACCACCGGTACACCTGAATCAGGAGGTGGTCTCACTGATGCTGCCATTGCCACTTTGTCCCAACATTGCCCAATCAATTGTTGGCCCTATGGATAAAAACACTTGTTGTTTTAAGCCGGTTCAAAAAGCCTGATTAATGTCTCTGGTAGAGACAGGCTTTTAATCAAGGACTGGAGTCAAATATTGTGTTTAATATTTTACAAAAATCTGAGGCAGATGTCAATTAGCCAATTCGAAGAAATTGATTTGAAAAATAACCGATCTTCTTTTTATTTTACTAGATTTTAGTTCCTGCATTTTAAATCATTTTAAACACTGCAATATATATATCAGTAGAAGAGGCCTGGGCACATTTTAACACAATCAGGCATTCCATCCCCTGTCTTCATCCTACAGTTACAGATATAACAGTCTACAACTTTCCTCTTACTATGAAGAGGGATAGCATAGATGTAGTCAACACATGAAGCATTTATTCAGATAACACTTCACTAATCATGGGGAATCATTTAAAAGGGAAACATGATTTCACAAAAAGCATCTTATTCATTGACAAGACGTTCAATGCTCTCAAATGTCCTCCATTTTATACCTCCTACTCAATACATCTAGTTGGATAAAGATTCAGTAACGTTTTTCATTCACTGACTGAATTCCACAATGAGCATCTAAACTCAGGATTCCTACTCGCTTCCTGGTCAATGCCATAACCAAAAGTCTGTTCCAATATCTGAATGACATTGTTTTATTTGCTCCAATCCAATTCTCCAGTGATCACATGTGTACCCTCTACAGTGTCTTCCACTCTGTGTGTACCTGCTGAATCTCATGTCCTATCTCTCTAGTCTTTTAATTATTACTACATTTTATTTCCTGGGGGTTGAACCAACAGTTGGTTCAACCCCCAATACCGATTCATTCTGAATTTAAAAAACGATCATGTCCACGGTTGCTCAGCAAACGGTTCTGACCTGGTTTGTTGTTGCTGCTTACAATAATGCTGCTTGTTAAAAAAAATGTTACAGTAGATTGCATACAGAAAAAAAGGAGGCAAATAGGAACATGGAAAGTTACAACCAAAAATAAATATCAGCACCGGCTTGATAAGACTCCAATCAGCCGGCTACTTACTGAGGTGATATCAGCGCCACACCTCTTCAGAGACTATCAGAGACCGATTTAACAGAGAGACAGAGAGTGGAACCATTACAGTGTCAAGGTATTGTTACTGGTTGCTTGTCGTCTTTAGCAGTTCATCTTAACAAAGATGGGTATAAAGAGGTTAAGGTTGGTATCAATAGGTCCCCATTGACAAAGTGTGCTTATGTTGTTACTGTTTTAGGATGCATCTTCTGTAATGATAACCACATCGATTTGATATAGAATCTGCTCTGTCGACTATTAAGTAAAAATGACTGACCCAGTTTAAATAAAAATGTATTTGAATAGGCGGATTGCAACCATATATGGACAACTGCCAACCCAATGTATAACGCACATGTGGACATCAGTAGGTGACGATGTCTCATAGATTACGGGTAGCTTCGGTTCAGAGTCATTGTCAACACATACGACCATATATATTTGCAGTAAAACTAAAGTACCTTTTGGAAAAGACTGACAACCAAGGTTTCCGGTGAAGCATCCTTCTCACTACTCTCTTTATCTGCTTTCTCCAGAACGTTCTTCATGCAGGCCTCAGGGTTTTGAAGGTTGCATCAGTGCATTCAAACTGCAATAATGTGTTTGGACTTCATCACTGTCATGCTTTCCTTTCCATGATTTATATTCCAATAACTTAAGAGGGGGCCTTCATCTAATATTATTATTATTATTATTTTATTAGCTTTCTCACAAAAAGCTGTTGCGTGTGTGATTCAATAATTGAAGGGGGGGGGGGGGGGGGAATCAAAGAAGCTTTGCAAAACTGTCTTCAATTTTTGTATCTGAAGCCTCAACGTTTTTCACGGTTATAGTCGAGATGGGGAATTTTTGACATGTCATCTCTAAATGTGTATCTTGAGAATTTCTTGTATTTCTTTTTTTCTGAAATTTGGAATAAAAAAAGTGAATGAATACTATGTTCCTTTTGTCTTCGTTATTTTAATTGGATGGGTAAGAATGGCTTTTCCATCAAGGCTTTAATATAGGCTACACAATCATAGAGATAAATAAGGGCAAAGGGACGTTGCCAATAACACTACGTGTTTTCAATATTGTTTCAGAATTATGAATCTGTCCCTTTTCTGCCCACCTGAGGGCGCTATTGTACCGATATGCTCGGAACGGAGTGGGACAGAGCCAGAGCTACGCCTGCCAAGAAAACAGCTTGAAAGGAGGATCCGCCCTCTGCACTTGTCATAGGTAGGTATAGGCTAGTTATTTCACATTTCATCTCAGTTCTTTCTACAAACTCAACCAGGTCATACGGTCTTAAGCCTTGTTTAAGCAGTGACGATTCTTTAAACTTTTAAGAGGAACTCCTTGACTACAAAACAAAATGCAGCGTTTCGGGAGAACGTTTGAGAGCGAAAAGCATCAATTGCAGGAGCTCAACGACAGACTTTCTCAATACTTGTGCAGAACCAAACAACTGGAGGATGAAAACTCATGCCTCATCACAGAAATAAATACACTTCGGCAGGCGAGGACTGCGGGTCTGGAAAAAGGCTACATGAGCGAGATGCGCGAATTGAGGAGAATGGTGGGGCAGCTGTCCTTTGAGAAGTCCCAGGCTGAGATGGAGCGGGAGAGGCTATGGCGGGAGGTCCAGACGGTGCAGTCTCTGCGCCGGGAGGAGACTGAGGTGTGCCAGGACATAGGGGGTGCCTTAAAGGGCTGCGAGAAAGAGCTTCGACACGGCAACGAATCCCACGTTGCCCTCGACCAGCGTTTATTTCAACTGGAGAACGAATATGAACATTTGGAGGAAAAACACAGACAAGAAACTGCACACCTCCGCCGCCAGCTGGATTCACGGGTGGTCCCCATCATGACCCGGTATCATCAAGAAGGTGGACCGGTGGTCTCTCCGGAAGAGGTGCAACAGTTCGCTCGTAGTGTGTCGGAAGGATGGATGGACACTTTTGAAATGTATCAACACCAAGTAGAAGAAATTGAGCAATCAATTCAATCAGACAGGGCGATGCTCGACGATCTCCAAAAGGAGAAGATGCTTTACGCAGCAGATTTTGACAAATTACGCATAGAAGCGCACAAGCAAAGTCAAATTCAAGTCCATCTTGAAGAACAACTTGGGCACATGCAGGACAGATTCCGGATGGAATTGAGCGACTACCAGGTAGGGAGACCAAATCGTAATGAATCCTCTGTTTTGTTTTGTTAAGTTAGTTGTGGTGTCTTTTTTCTTTTCTTTAAGCATAGGCCTAGTGGTATGTGTAGTATTGACGACGAGTAAAGCATGAGCACAGTTTACACGACTTGAATTATGTGTAGTAGGCTTAAGTGTTTTTTGACCCCATCATTGGATAATCCACCATGAGCCCCGCCCACTATGTCTGCTAAACGTCAGCATCTAGGGCCGTGGGTGAGATGGTTGTTTGTGTGCGCTTCTGATTGCACACTATTCTACTTCACCAACCATGGATCAAATAAGCTCCTGCATCTCGAAACGGGACACGTGCTATTGTAGTATCAACAATGACAGCATAACAACATTTCCAAATTTAATCCACAGCACAGCACAGCATGGCAGTCAGCATTGCCAGACATTTAAACCAATTAGTGTCCAGATCCACTAATCCTTATTACCATTCTATTTATGGGGCCAAGCAGGACGCTCAACCGCTGCATTTTAACAGCATGTCCACGTGACTGCCCCTGTGTTAAAGATCACCTTTGATTACCTTTCGACTGTTATTTTGCATGGTTCAAAACTGGACCATCACATTATATGAGTGCATCCAATTGAAATTGCCATCAGGGCTTGGCTTGGTTTAAGCCGGAATTACTATGAATAACCACGCTTGGTTCATCTCTATTAATGCAACCTTTTAGTTTCAGACAGAAAGTGCTAGGCATTGTCCGGAGCCTCGGAGGTGTCAAAGGAGTAATTTTCTTATAAAGCATGCATGTGTTTTATATCTCGCACGGGCACTTTAAGTAAATCAAACGCGCGCTTCAGTAAGTCACAGGCACGCTTTAAGTAAATCGGACTCCCATGTCACCTCCCGGGCTCCGTAGCAATGTGATCTGGGAGCAAGACTCAACAGAATGTTTAAGCACAAGGCTTAAAGGGGACTTATTACACCACCAGGTGTGAGTGTGATTAGCCTTACAAGCCGTTTCGAAAATCTGCCTAATATGACATCACTAGTGGGTGTGTCCACCTAGATCTGTGCTGGATAGATCTATCGACCAGCCTACCCAGTGGACTGAAGTAAACATTGCTCATCTATCCAGCACAGATCTAGGTGGACACACCCACTACTGATGTCATATTAGGCCGATTTTCGAAACGGCTTGTAAGGCTAATCACACTCACACCTGGTGGTATAATAAGTCCCCTTTAAACTACACACAGTAGCATACATTCCAAAAACACCACCTCCAGCCTAGTGAAGTGGATAAACCAGGACTAACCAGCCCATCACAATCTAAGACAGCCATAGTGGGCCAGACTAAAGCGCAGGTGGGTGCCTCTGTGGTATTTTTTTAGAGCACCATTGAGGAGCTGGAGCACGAACGCAACATGCTGGCCGACAGCATGGAGGCAAAGCTGTGGGACCATCAGCAGCTGCTGCGGGTCAAGATGGACCTGGGCATGGAGGTGGCAGCCTACAGGTGAGCCTGCGGTTACAACGCATCTCAGGAAGGGGTCACACGCCATGGGGGTATCTGAGGGACAGGGGGCTGTTGGCCCGATGAACTGTGGACTCTAACTCGACTTGAGTTAATGATGACGATTTAGCGCTTTGATATGAAGAAAAGGCAGATCTCGACGGGGCAACCACCCCCTCACCACCCTCAACCATACCCCCACCCCGTCAACTACACCCACACCCCCTCAAACCCACTCCCCCCCACCCCGTCAACTACACCCCCACCCCCTCAAACCCACTCCCCCCCACCCCGTCAACTACACCCACACCCCCTCAAACCCACTCCCCCCCACCCCGTCAACTACACCCACACCCCCTCAAACCCACTCCCCCCCACCCCGTCAACTACACCCACACCCCCTCAAACCCACTCCCCCCCACCCCGTCAACTACACCCCCACCCCCTCAAACACACACCCCCACCCCGTCAACTACAACCCCAACCCCTCAAACACAACCCACCCCTTCAACTACTCCCCCACCCCTTCAACCACACCCCCACCTCTTCAACTACACCCCATCCCTTACCCCTCCCCCTCAAATACACCCCACCCTTTCAACTAAACCCCCCCCCCTTAAACACACCCCCCTTCCCTCAATCACACCCCCACCCCCTCAACTACACCCCTACCACCTCAAACCCACACTAACCCTGATAGTTTACTTTTTGAGCGTGTTCATTGTAAACAAGTGAAGGAGAGGAGGAAGGGTTGATGGTAGTGATGATCCAAACCCAACAGCATACGTCCTGGGTCTTGAAGCCATGGAAGGGCCTTAGCTGCAGTTCTCATAATGTCCACTAGATGGTTTCTCTTTGTATAGATATAGACCTGGGGATTCTGTCAACAAATGCAGCTCAGCAGCTCCGTGTCTTCCAATATGTGTATTGTTGGTTCTTTTGAAAATAGTAATTTTATTAGAAGGATATTGATAATGAATAACTCAACAAAATGTTTCCCCAATGTCCAAATCTGGTGATTTATTTTTTAATTTTTGTTCGCCTCCTGCAACATTCTGCTCGACAGAGAGGGATAATTAATTTAATTTATCTTCAATGTGTATTGGCCAATCTGATTTGTCTGGACGCGATTGCGATTCAGCCTACACGCAAACTCACAGCCAGACACAAGAACGACGAACAAGTTCTTATTCTTATAATTGACTAAGAGCAGCTTTTTCTTTAATGACATAGGAAAGAAAGAAAAAAAAAAAAAAAAAAAAAACGAAATCTCTTTATTTTTTTACCTACTTCCATAGTGTGTTGTAATACAAGCTGCATTGATTATTGCGTTGTTCATAGAAAGTCATATTTGTGACATAAGCTTTTTCTCTGATAAATTATTAGATACGGTAATGAATCTGTTGTTTTCTTTAATGATCATCACAAAAGTAGGAAGTGAGTAGCAAACTCTGAGTAGCAAATTCAGATGTATATATATATATTTTTGAAAATCCCACATGGAAATGTACATTGAAAAAAAATTGCTTCGAGATGCATCAATAATCGTTTTAGAATCGAATCGTTGACCTCTGAATCTGAGGTGCCAAGAGATTCCCACCCCTGATTGGAAATGACACTTTCTATGCAACAGTGGTCAAAGAGTATAGATATCGGTTGAACTATCAACCAAATTTTCTTATAAAACTGCAATGTATTTTTCATAAATGTGCACTAGTTTTGGTTGCGTAAAACCATTTCAAAATGGAATTCCAGTTGAAACGTTCATTTATATATTTATCTGCTTAGTAGCCTATAATTGTTTGTGTAAAGACATGTCACGGCATCAGTTAAAATCCCTCAGTGGTCTATTAATGTTTCAGCTGCTGGTCCTCCTCTAGGCTATGAGAAGGCCTCCCTCTCCTCTTATTTGTTTATTAGCTTGTAGCTGGCTAGAACAACAGCTAATACACTTTTACCTTTTATGGCAGTAATTTCATACTGGCTAACTGCTATAAGAAATGTATTCATCCTAAAGTCTTATCCCAAATGACATGTCAGTGAGAGGGAGGACAGTGATGATTTTAAAAGGCTAATAAAACGCTGCAACATGTCTGTATATGGCCAGTTGGTCCATGGCAGCAGGTCTTTGTTTTGCATATTTGAAATAGGTGGAATGTCTCCATGCAGACAGAGCAGAAGCTAACCCCGGAGTCATGAGCCGTGCTTTCAGAATCACAGCAAAGCAGCGGAGCATGCAGAGAAAAAGCACCTTGGTTGTTATTTTTAGTTTGCTCTTTTACCACGCTCACCAAGAGGGGCTCGTTCCTTTTGAAGGACACTTGCTCTCGCAGGAATTGAGTTGGGTTGGAATACGGCCAAGGGAAATATGAACAGATTTTCCAAATAATTGTTCAGGTAATTATGCGTATGGCGTTTTGATTCGGTTTTTGTTTGGTTTCAATGGTACGTTTGACCCCTGTGCAGCCCGTTCCCCGGGGTCCTCATGTCAGCCTCATGTGTTCTATGTTCAAGGCTTGTGCTTTGAGATGGCAGAGCTGAATGATTTGAATCATCTTGTAAGGTATCTGCTTTCAACTATGTTTAACACAGGGGTATTCAAACATAAGTTCGTTCTAAAGGCAGGGGGTTAACTAAAAATACTTTGAAATGAAGTGTTTTACCCTTGGCTTGAATAACTTTGTTGTTTTGCTTGCTCAGGTCTCTCCTCGAAGCCAATAGAGGAGATGTGCAAGAGACGCACAGAATGGGGAATCAAAGAGAAAGAATAATAGGTACTTTGTCACACATTATAATGCTAATTATTAAGCTAGTATTGTTGTTTTATATTATATTTTCATCTACGCCAATTTTAGAAAATGGCTGGATCATAGCTAGATTGTAATTTGACAATATTTGTACATTCATATTGTCTTCCTTCCATGTCCCAGAAATCAAGAGGCCTTCTCTCCCCTACACCCAGAGAGCAGGCCCCTCCACCAGACAGCATCTAGATGTCAGGTACACGGAGCTCGCTTCCACCCTTAGGAGATCGCCTGGGCCCGCCTCTGGATCCATGAGTCCCTCCAGGGTCATCCCTATCTCCGTCTCCCCCCGGGGCCAGCATCAAAGTCCTGCAGCCAGGAGGGACATGCTGTCATTCAATAAAGCCAGAGTTGAAACATCTACAGCAGCTACTGCTGCAGCCACACCCTCCAAACCCGCAGCCAAGGACGATGAGCAGAGTAGTCGGGCCATTGGGAGAAAGGCAAAGGAAGAACAGATTGTTAGAGTCCAAACGGTTACTCAGGTCGAGAAAACACTGAGCCCTGTGGTCTCCAACACGAAAGCCTCCGAATCAATGAAAACGGTATCACCACCAATGGTGAGAGGCGACGTTACCGCAGAGAAGGAAGGCGAAAAGAAAGTAAGAGATGAAATGGAGGAAAGAGTATGTGTGAGTGAAGGCGATTTGAAGGGAAAACGTGGGAAAGATTTTATGGTGGATTCAAGCGAGAAAAAGCTTCTGGACAGCGTGACCATGGAGGACATCATCAGCCAAGTGATGCGCCCTGCAGGCATGGATCCCAGAGGGAGCCCAGCGGGGGACTCTCCCCTGACCTACCATGTGGAGAAGACGGAGCAGGAGGATGGCTCCACGAAGACGCAGATCATACTTGAGTCTAAGGTGGAGGAGGAGCTCGACCTCTCCCAGGACTTTGCTCTGGACGCGCTCCTCGGTGGAGGAGAGACGACCATATCGCTTGAGGACATCCAGGGCACGCCCACAGGAAGCATGATCCAAGAGCTGCTGAGCGGCCTGCGGAGGGACGAGGGCATGGCCAACAAGTCGGTCAATATCCAGATCATGGAGACGCCCTTGGTGGATGACCGTAATGACGCAGAGCAGGACTCCTCTGTGACGTACTGTCAGGTCGAAGACATAGAGGTTGCTCCTTGTGATGTCGAAAAAAGGCAACAAGCTGACTGTCATACATCGAACATCAGCAACACAGGCACGGTTGAATTCATACAGGGTGACGAATTCTCCAGGAGCTCCAAGGAGACTGATTCGCCGTACTACGGCCATGACGAAGGGTCTCAAGAGTATTTTGTTTCAACACCTGATGAAAACCTTTCCGAACTTGACGAGGGACTTGGGATAGGGTCCTATGGCCATTATGCAAACCTTGAGGATCTATCCGATGAGAGATATTATCAAGATGAAGGGCTTGCGCAGCAAGGAATGATTGCAGAGGAAGTTGAGGAATACGAACTGTCGAGGTTAATGTCACCGAATGGCTCCTATGTCAAAGAGCGCTTCCCAGAATGCATCATTGAGGAGGAAGTGCAGGTCTCACCCACGGTGCAAGACGAGGTGCTGGGGTTCCTGAAGGAGGAGTCCCTGGACCCAAAGGAACAGCTAGAGGGGGCCCTGGATAGCCTACAGGACTCAGTGTCGGGGCCCCTGAAGGAAGAACTGGCTTACTTCACACGACTCAGTAGGGAAAGCCCTCAGAATATGTCAGTGGACGTCAAAAGAGTACAGCACACCAAAGAGGACGGCTCCATGACGATCACGGCAGAGCTAAACATCTCTCAGAGCCTGGCCGAGTCGGGGCTGCTGGAGGAGGAAGAGGGGGATCTCTCCGAGGAACAGATACTGGCCTCCCTCCAGGCCTCTAACCCCGGGCTGCAGGCACTCCTCACGCAGGGCGGCGCCCAGGGGTACAGCTTCCAGATGTCTGAAGAGCAGCAGAGCGGACACGCTGGAGGACCGGAGGACATGGCTGCTATGGGAGGATCTGTGACCCAAACAACCGAGAGGTACATCAAGCTGGGGCCGGAAGAGAGGTCCTTCACCTTCCAGAAGGAGGTAGATCAGACGAGCTCAGGCCATATGCTGCAGTCGCACATGCTGACTAGTCCTATCGAGATTTCTCATGAAAAGAAAGTTGCAACAGTATATCTTGAAAGCTCAACAGACGATTAAAAAATAGATTTGATACATCTCTTTTATTTGACAGGCGATTTCTATTTTAATATGCTTCCAATAATTAATACTCAATCAAATTATCATGGATACTTAACCTATTTTATTTTTTACAATTCAGTAGAATTTAGTTCACTAGTCATACAAGGATGCAATTCATCCTTGTTTGACTAGTGCTGTAATTGGAACTTGTGCTCCTACTGCTGTGCTTTCATCGTAACATACATTTAATTGTACCGTTGACCCGGAAACATATAATCAACTAACTATCAACTACTTTAAGACATGTTTGGTAGTTGCTAGTTGAAGAGGTATTGATTACATGATAAGGTATTTTTCTGTAATAATCACAATAATAAGGCACACAAGTTAATGCCTTATATTACCTTGAACACTGTAGGCAAACTGATTTATATGCTTGCAGTTACCATGATATGATCAATATAATCACCGTTCATAGTTGTTAGTCTTTGTAGCTTCTGGTCTTCTTTTAATGATAAACGCTCACTAGACATTTTTATTTTTGTACTAACCTATTTGCTTGACATAATGTTACTTAATGGAAGAATTGTAAAATTGAGAATACATTATAAAAAGGGTATTTCATGTGTATTCATCGTACATAGTTGAGCTCGGATGCAGATCATAGTAAACTATTGACAAACAAGCCAGTGATTTATCCATTGTCGTATGGTTATGATTATATAATTATATCACTGATTATTAGACTGAAAGGGAATAGTTGTGCAGGAGAGGCATTGATCTGTTAAAGACAATTATTAAAGAGGATGCTCCTACCTTTGCTGTCAGATAAAAACATCGCTCTTATATAACAATTTGGTCTAAATATTGATTCAACTTAGTTTAAAAGAGTACAAAAAACAGATATCATGGAAAAACATGAAAAAGTGTTTGAAGAGCTCGTGGGTTAATTACAGAAGGTTGATGGATGACAACACATTAATTAATTTCTGAAGCAGTTTTGTGTGGAACTTTCACTTTATATGGTGATGGAATGCTTTGACGTGTGTCTGCTGAAGTGTGTGTTGGGGCTCACTGTTACTATGATAGGTGTTTGTTTCACCCTTATGGTTATTCCTGGATTAACAAAGGATCAATTAGCAAAAAGACAAGCTGTGGCTTCCATTTAGTTTTATGTATTTCATGTCATGAACTCACATTCTCCTCTATTATAGCAATGTGTTTTGATTTTACTTAGCTGCATCATGATCATGAACTTCACAGAACACTAGTTAGGGATTATGTGGAACTGAAAAGGAAAAAATCCCACAGTAGGGTTAATTTGCTGTTTCGATCCATTTGACATACCATTGACATACCATTGCTTTAAAGGATATTTTATTGCTGTAAAGGGATGTTTTCCATTCTAGTGCCAACAAATGTAACAATATTTGACATTAAACAAAATGCAATAATGAACAAACGGGAGAGTTATTTGTGTTTTCATTTAAAATGCAATGCCATTTCAGTGCTGTATAATCTGGAAATGTTGCTATTTCTGACGTTTGAACAAACAAACAGAATAAAGCAGCATGTAAAGCATGTGTATCACTGTTAATTTGAATGCTTTAGTAACCCATTCACTGTATCAATTATTGAAATGATTAGAGAGAAAAGTATAAAACTTCTTCTCTCTGTGCTTTGAAAGCAAATAAAAATGTAAAGTTACAGTTTGAAGTGCTCCTTTATTGTGGCTCTTTCAACAAACTCCACATCTTCTCCATGGTATAACCATGAAATGCTGTTTCTTGTGCCTGGACAAGCTCTTTTCTACCAATAGAAAATAAACATGGAATATTTATATATATTGTGCCCAGCTTGGTCTCCAAGCGGCTGATGGCTTGTGTCATGAAACTGCAGTGCTCCGTCTCAACTGCCTGTTGACCACCTCCGGTGCCCTGGAGGAGTACAGAGAGAACAAATATGATGTAATCCTCCACCCCCCCCCCCCCCCCCCCAGTTTAAAGCAGCCAGAATGAGATGCTGTCAGGCCCAGGAGAAAGACCACCTGACCCTACACGGTCTACTTTTACGCTACATATTAGCATTCACCAACAGGCTCTTTCAATTCCTCCATGTCACTCCCCCCCCCCTCTCTCAGTCAGCCCGCTATCCTGACCTTCACGATAGGCTTCATAAACGTCCCATTAAAACATGAAACACGTTTCATTATCAAAGTACCTTGCCAGCATGTCCACCGTTTTCTGCGTGGCTTTCGTCTTCTTATGCTGAGGGCCGAAGATGATATTCTGGATCTCCAGACACTACAACAGCCACGAAAGAAACAGAAGGTCATCTCAGTTCCCATGAAGATGCATGAGGATAGACCAAAATACCCCTGTAGCAATCCCAGAGTGGGCTTCACATAACACGTGTTGACCGCTGAAGAGATTGGGTGGTGCTGGGGTATCATTTATTGTGTCTTTCAGGCCTAGACATGTAAGCCCCCCGGCACCACAGTTATCTCAGTCCAGTGGGGGAGAAACCAGTTCCTTCTCTCTGACCAGTGGAGGAGCAACCAGTTCCTTGTCTCTGACCAGTGGAGGAGTACCCAGTTCCTTCTCTCTGACCAGTGGGGGAGAAACCAGTTCCTTCTCTCTGACCAGTGGAGGAGTACACAGTTCCTTCTCTCTGACCAGTGGAGGAGTTTTAAACGTTTAGCAAACCCATAGTGAGTTATCAACTGTTATGAACAGTGCTCTAGGCTACCCAAACATTTGCAGCCATTTGCAGTTCTTTTCCAGCTAGCAAAATAGAGAGCTCAGTGTTTCCCCCCAGTTTTGGATCCGTTGATACTGGAACACATCCATCTGGCCAGTTGGATGTTTTCACGGTTGCTAGGGTTGATGTAATGGATGACAATTTTTTCCTTCCAAAAGCACCAAGTGAGGAGGAAAATGTCAGGTCTGTGTGTATTCCATTGTTCTTAAATTGGCTCTCACTCTAAGAAAACGTGTGTGTGTGTGTGTGCGTGTGCGTGTGCGTGTGCGTGTGCGTGTGCGTGAGAGAGAGAGAGAGAGAGAGAGAGAGAGAGAGAGAGAGAGAACCAGGCCTTCACTATGCTGGAGAGACCTTAAAAGAACTAAATGCTGCAGAAGAGTGCATCCTTCAACATACGAGTGGAACATATTAACATCCCTCAAATTAACACCGTCGTCAAGCCCGAGCATGGAACACCCTGACCTGACACATCTGCTGTTTATCAGCGATATACTTCACAGAGAGGGATTGGCAAGGCACACAAGGCAGAGTACAGAGAGAGAGGGAGAGAGTGCTGAAACCTCCGATGCACCCTGCTTGTATCTCTGTACCTAGATACAACAACAACAAATACACGGCAACCAGAGCCCTCCACATGCAGAGGGCGGCACAGAAAGCCCCTCCGTTGCTGATTACTGGGGCATTTGAGAGGACTTGGCTGCTGGAGGAACCGAGCTCTGGAGCCCAGGAGGAGAAACACATGTCATAGAGAACATGACTCATCCATTATATAAGTACGAAGAACAAACAAGATTCCTATCGAGAGTGTAGTAAGCGGTAAAACACTTAACAGATGCTGAGGGTAAGCACTATCTCAGCGGTTTATTTAGTCAATTGGCAGACGCTTTAATCCATAGTGACTCCTGGTGAAACAGGTGTTTAGGGGACAGGTGGGAGTGAGATATCTTGCTCTAGGATGGCTCAGTCATGCTGCAGACTGGGGAGCAAACCATTCAGCTGGGACTTGAACACCCTAGCCCTACACTTCCCTGAACTCAGTTAAACCTATGACGGATATGTATTCTCATAAGCATGGACCCAATCTTGAAGATCGTGATTTGCTTATAAGTTAACAGAAAAGGGTTTCCGGCAGTGTGATGGTAATCCGGATCTCCCCGGTTGAAACCAGATCCCGTAGTTCCGCTCTCCTGACGCTCAGTGTTGTGAGGACCAGCTGCCTGCCTCCGTCCAAACAGGGGAAGCCACAGAGTCGTTCTGTGTGATATTTTACACCGGCCAGCACGGCCCCCGACACTCTGAGCTGCGTCTGCTAGAATTAGCATGCTGCTTTTGACTGCACCGAGCCCCAGAGACCACAGTGGAAATAGATCTTTCCAACACAAGAGGGACTCTCGCTGTGTGTGTGTGTGTGTGTGTGTGTGTGTGTGTGTGTGTGTGTGTGTGTGTGTGTGTGTGTGTGTGTGTGTGTGTGTGTGTGTGTGTGTGTGTGTGTGTGTGTGTGTGTGTGTGTGTGTGTGTGTGTGTGTGTGTGTGTGTGTGTGTGCGTGCGTGTGTGTGAGCAAACCTGCCTGTTACTGGGCTATCTTGTTCATAATAATCTTGCTAATAAGTGCCTCCAAAAATAGTGTGGCTAAAAAAGAAAAGGTCAATGCCGTGTTTTGGTCTTCGGTAGGTAAACAGTCTACTCTATTGAGGGTGTAGAAATTTTGGAGGGGCTTTTATCCAGCTGATCAAAGGCATCGAGGAGCCAACTAGGCTCAAGGGGGTGTAACCAAAACCGGGAACGTCATGACTAGTAGCCAACAGGTTTGTCCTGGGCGGTGCTGGGTTGCATAGCGGGGGGGTTCTGGTATGAGTACCTTCCTCAGGGTCCGGTGGGCCGGTCGGATCAGGCCCTGGGTCATCTGCACCCCGCCAATCAGCTGCATGCTGTCTGCCACCTCGGCGCTCCACTCCCCAAACACACAGCGCTTAGGAGCCAGCGACGCCTTCTGGACCTCCACACATCTCTGCATTGGCACACGCACACACACACACACACACACACACACACACACACACACACACACACACACACACACACACACACACACACACACACACACACACACACACACACACACACACACACACACACACACACACACACAGAGAGTTAGCAAAAACACATTAGCAGATGGCCACGTTCCCATGACAAGTGAATCAGGTGTGTGTGTGTGTGGACGAGTGGGGTGGGTGGGGGGGGGGGGGGGCACCTCCTTCTGTCCGTCGATCAGGAGAAAGCGACAGTAGTCATCCTGGGCGGTGAGAAAGGTGGGGTCCTGTGTCCCGGCCGCGTCCCTGTAGACATCCAGACTCTCCTCAAAGTAGAGAGCTGCAGACTCTGGTGCCAGACGGGAGTAAACATATTACCAATCATTCATTTGATTTACTTTTACTTTTGATTTCATTTCATGTAATAAAGAGAATCTCATTGGATGACTGTCTGTGCTGAATTCTCAAACCAAAACCCTCCTATTAGCAATCCATCCTCTTAGCTAGATCCGGTGACGTCATTAGACGTGAGTGAAGAAACTAGTTGAAATCACTGACGTGATGCAGTGTTGGATTTCAGCCCTTCCCCTGTCATTATAACCGATGGGGGTTCATATCAGGTGAACCCCAGCCCCAACATGTAGGCTCCCAGCGGGGGGGGGGGGGTCAAACCTAACGAGCCAATGGTCCGCTGCTCCGCGAATAGACTCACCGTTGTGGCGGGGCCCGGCTGCAGAGGAGTGGACCACGGCCAGCTTGTGAGCGATGTGTGCTCTGTCCAGCCCCCCCGGGCTCTGACTCACAGCAATGGCATGAGCCTAGCGGAAACGCCAGCATGGAAAAAAGCCCAGAGATCACCCTCCATCATACTAAGATCACAACAGCAACTCGCATAACCAACATACTAAAGCTTAAGCTCGTGAACCCATTTACGTGTTAATATGTGGATAACATTGGGTCTGTTTGTGTGTGGGTCACGTGTGGCTCCTTGCCTTGGTGAGATGCTCTACGGCCCGGTCCAAACTGCCCCGGGACTCTTCGATGGCCGCCATGTCCCTGTAGACGGAGCAGGTCTCCCCGGGGTCCCCCCGGTCGCCCAGCAGCTGCAGAGACCTCTCACACTGAGCTAGGGCTTCCAGTGGCCGGCGCTGTCTCTGGTACAACCTTCAGAGCAGACAGCGAAGAGACAGGAGATAAGCCATGGATTCAGACCAGGAGTTATTCAGATCTGTGTCCCCTAGATTATGGACATAGCGCTCGGTCCATCTTAGCGGTGCTAAGCAGCCAGCCTTTCTTAAGATCTCCGGAGATACTCTGAACCCCAGGAACTTAGGAGCAGGCTTTGGCCGGTGTGACTGCCAGTGAAACCCACACAGTGTGGCCTGTAATAGAGAAAGGGTTAGCCATGTTGTTATCCATGGCCGCATCCAACATTTCATCGGCCTCCTGTAGTGTCTAGTGTCTGGAGATTTGCTGCTGCTCAATAATAAGGACTCTGTGACCTGCTGAACTCCAACTCCCAACAGAGTACCAAGCAACTGCACAAAACTGGTTGTTATTTTCGTTTTTTTTAATCGGTCTAACACAGTGGACAAGGCAAACAAGGTCAGTAATCAGATCACCCTGATGTGCGTCAAGCAGAGAAACAACAGAGCACTTACGTTCCACAAACCACAAGTATATATTATGGTTTACAGCTTTGCCAAGCTGGTCCGAGAATGTAAACATTAAAACCTTAATGTATGGCATACCACTTAAAAGGACCATTAGACCCTGTGAGAGCGGGACGGAGGGGCGAATTGCCGGTCAAACGGATGACCCAGAGATCCTCGGCCAGGAGACAGGCTCCATCTTGCTCACGTGCTGAAAGCTCAGAGTCCCAGGAGGACGCCAGCCACCTCACAGTTCTCTATAATGAATTCAGATCTACACTCCACTGCTGGCTTTTTGTCATCCGAGGGCACCAGCACTTGCTTCGCACCCATTCCATCTGCAGCTAAGAGGGTTGTCACGCAGCCCGGGAGACACCCTCCCCCCTTTTCCTAAATCAATCTCTCCACACGTGCAATGAAGAGATGGTCGCTCGCAACACATGCCTCGTTCGTCTAGGCGTGTAGCCATAGAGAGAGAAACCCGGCCGAAACCATTAGCATTCCGTCCTCCATGAAAAATACATGCCATCCCATCATGCCTTGTTGCAGCCAGCGGAGACTGTGTGAGATTTACAGCAGCACGGCATGCACCAGCACTATGCTTCAGTGTTTCCTGAGGCTGCCCATAGCAGACCTAGAGACAATGGCCTTCTATCCTCCTATTTACCCGACATCCTTCCCACACTAACGGAAACTGAGGGAACAGGCCCAGCTTAAACTGATTTCAGAGTCGGCTGGCAGGAAGATAATAACCTTAAAGATGTACATATTGCCACAAGCTGTAAGGGCGATATCACCCTCTATAGCTCTCACCATTGTTGCCGTCACTGTGGAATAAAAAATAGGAAAAAAAAGCCTCAATCATGTGTAACAAACTATAACTATGATTCCTCTAACACGTTGAAAGAAAGCAGTAGTCGATGGATAAATGTACGTTCAAATGAAACACTCAAATGTGTGTCCATCTTTCAGTAAGGAGTTGTGATGTTAAACCTGATCCATGTGGGAGGAGGGCTCCAGCAGGCTCCAGTGAGGGGGGGCGTCCCCTCCCCATCACAACAGTGTTGACTGACAGGTCTCTGGGACCCTGCCAGTGTATGACTCACCGCTGGCGGAGATTTACAAAGCTTACAGGCCAGCCAGAGTCTGCACATTATTCCAATTACCAATAGCAAGTCAACAAGCACTTAGAGATTGAACTTGACGTGAAGGGAGGATTATTTACTACAGAGTGAATCAAATATGCACTGGTCTAAGACACGTCACGTGTATTACGACTGCTGGTTTATACTATGTTATGTTCACTTAAAGTATGCTGTACATTGTGCAGCTTTCAGCATTTCAAATATATATTGTGTTACTGGCGTATTGTTCTACGTACAGGCTTTTTCCAAACACTCTTCTCTGTAGCTCTGGAAATCTAATCAATTGGCCGAAGCTCCAAGCCAGTAAGCCAAGTTTTATTTTAAGGTTGGCCCGTGGAACTTAAGATCAGAAGGTGATGAAAGGAGGGGAGAGTAAAGGGAGTCAAAACAAAGCGTGCAGCAGAGAGCGAGCTTTGGGCTTGGGCTATGAGACTCAGAGGAAACAACTTACAATGAATTCACAAGAGAAGAAGGAACACAGCAACAGCAGAAAACACTAAAAGGGTTCTCATGTAAAGGATATTTCATCCAGCAGCACTTCCAATTTCCTGCAGAAACCTTTGTAGCACCTTAAAGCATGTTACGAATAATGAGTTTTTAGATCTTCATGGTGGCAATTAATAAACATTTAGGCTATGTTAAAACTTACTCTTTTTGGTTTGCTTGAAAATGTCGCCATCTTGTGGGCAAACAGGCATCTTCGACTACATTGACATCCAGGTAAACAACGTATCTTTTGGAAAGATTTTGATGACAGTAGCATTGAATTTTATGTGGAAACCCTCCCTTCCCAAGGTAAATCAGGTTCTAATGCATATATTTGTCGCCCATTCAGCAAATACACATATACGTTTGTGTGAACAGTGGACACACACACCTCCCTACACCCTAGGATGTGCTTACGATGCATTTGATAGAAGGTTTCCTCAGACAGCGAACAGCAGAAGAGATGGATGTCACCAACAATACATACCCGAAAATAACTTATCATAGTAATTACATATGTTCCTGATCAAATGTTCCAGCATTGATGAGTATTTTGTCTGGAATCTTTTGGATGGAATGATAATATCTACAACGTGGCACAGCTAAGTCTCAAATAAATAACCTACATTTTTGTTTGATAACTTACTGTTTCAAATTGTGTCTAATATTTTATTTGATTAAGGTAGAAACTTTGAGATTCATATCCAGCCCTAAAGATTGACTTGACTATAAGCATTTGGGAGAAGGGGAATACAAATCCGGTTATTAAATATTGTATTAAATAATATAAAGATCTTGGCCTACTTTAGCCTACTATAACGTTGGCAACCAAAAGATTAAAAAACTATTCTGGTTCACAGCCAATCACAGGTTGTTCAGACTCATAATTGGCAATTAATCAAGTCACTCTTTCATGCACTCCAATATTAAGACACACACACGTGTGACCTTGGTTACAACGTTCGACAAACTCGAAAGTTGTTTAACGTAGCTTTGCTGATATTGATTGCGCTAATGTGTTTACCAGTTAATAATTCGTGCCGAGGAGGGTTTCCCTGCCTGTAGCAGAGCCATCTTGCCAGCCAGGGCTCATGCTGGACCTCAAAATCGTAGTTATTACTTCAAAACTGATTTTCATGACTTTAAGGAAATCCAAATTCTCATGTTGACAATGCACTAAAGTGTAATTTGTGTTTTTCATTTTCAGAGTGAGATAGTCCTAGAAATACCATGGATTATTTATCAGTATTAGTTTGTTTCACTAGTTTCCTCAGTCCATGATTTATTGTATCACCTTTATCCTTAATTTGACACAGTCTGTAGCATATGTCCCTCAGCAGGAGCAAGATTTCAACATCTCCTGAAAGAGTAATTCGTAAGTATTGAAACACTACTTTGTGACTTTTTGTCTATGGGAGGCTGATTATTGATAGAGGCTCCCCTGGATTGACTGGTGGTCGTGATGAGGACTACTGCTTTGAGCACCCCCTACTGGAAGTTAAAGGCAACTTCCAAGCAGAGCATTTTAGCGTTCCCCAATTAGTATATCAAATCTTTGAAATACAGGATGGATGCTGGGAGATGCAGGTGGATGTGAACCCAAGAGCGGCGCGGTCTAACAGATGCTCTCGGGGACGATGCTGAAATGCTAACGCGTTTTCTATCTCCGCTTCGTTACAGTTCAGGCGTTCACTGCTTCAGGATTTCTCTGTATTGGTGTCTTGTGTCTTTTTAGATGAGGTACACTTGCAAGCAAATTATATATATTCGAGCTACAAATCAAAGCAGAAAAACTACCCATAAAATGCGAGAGTTATAGTTGAATATCTGGCTATTGGGGTTGGGGGAGTTATGGCATGAATTAATTCAGGCACACAAAGTGAGTTGTTGCAATAAGGGAATAAAATTAAGCAAAATTAGTACCTCTTCAAAATAAGTATATTCACATATTCCTATGAAACCGGAAGGAAAGTGTCCCATGTGCAAATAAAGATGCAATGAGTTGACTTCAGAAGTGAATGAGGCGAGGCAGCTGGGGTCATCTAGAGGTCATGGTAGTGGTGCCTCTACCATGACACCCACGTACTCCACCTCCGGGTGATGGAGTATGTTTCTTTGGCACTATTGATGCATCTAAAACATTCTGCATATTCACCGTTAGGGGAGACGCGAGTTGGATTCCGGCACTACACTGGCAACGAGCCCAAAAGCTTGCTTGTTGGCAGTAAGTAAATAAGTAGCTCTCTAATTTAAAGCTGCTTTAGGTAAGATTTGATTTGTTAACAGCAGAAAATAAGGGCAACCAAGTTAACGAGGGTAGAAAGTTGTCACCGAAACTCTTGACTTATAAGGATTAAGCGGATTCAAAAACTTATGTAACAAATCCTTATACCTTTAGCCTTTTAAGGAGGGCACACAAGTCTTACAATATTCAAAAAATATATATGATAACTGTTCAGGTTGACAAGTTATCAGTATTTTGATACAGATAGATATCTATTACAGCATTTATGCATGTAAATGCCACCCCTCCACTGATAGGGCAAGTACTCTTCAATCTGGGAATGCTATTTAAGCCGTGTACCTGGATAGAGCGGTGGATATCTTCAGCTCAGTCTTGCTCCTCTCCTCCTGGTCCACGCCGCCTTGTGAGTAACACTCCTCTAGGATTCGGCCCGTGTTCAGGAAAGAGGCCTCTGCTTCCTTCAAGGTCACAACTGTCAAGGTCCACTTTGGGTTGTTCAATATTAGATAGAAATGATTTGATCCCTCAGGATAACAATTATCAAACAGTGCTCAACGTCAAGCTGAATAGAAATAAGGATATATCGCATTTATAATAGGATATTCATTTGAATAGCCATCTAAGATCAAATTAAAAAAATCTTGCATGTTTTCATCTGAATGTAATCTGGTCATCTCGTTGAGGCTGGGTTAGGTTCATGGCTAGCCAGGTGATGCAATTGCCTGTCACCCCCAAAGGATATTTGCCTGTGAGCATGGAGGCGCCTCCCTGGACCAGGCCGCTGCGGAGAAGCCATGTGAAGACCAGTGGCCCGTCTTCATCGGAGCAGATGGGAGCAGGGTGAGAGAGGAGCAGATCCATGGCCAGGGACGAGTGCTTTTGGGCCTGCGCTCCCCAACCTGAAGTTAACATGGTGCTGGTATTATTCACTGCTGTTTTTGTTTAAAGGTTTGATATTTGATTACCCACAAGTCATCCACCATTAAAAAGCATTTATTTATTTGTTCCATGTGTAAAGCATCTTAGAAATGCTTTACATAATAAATATATGCTTTTTATGTTGCGGCTATTTAATTGTTGTATTTGGTCAGAAATCGACTGTACTTGCTACCGTACCTTTAAACTGAAGGTAAGCCTCAGCCAGCCTAACTTGGGCTTGGGCTAGCTTGAGGTGTCTCTCTCCATGTGCTAGTCTCGCCAGGGCCACACACCGCACAAGGTCACTGATGCAAGCATCAAACTGGGAGGAGACAAGTAATCACTGGCTGTTATCAAGTCAAGTCATAATTAAGTTGCTTTTGGGTTGTTTTATAGTCTAGTCTAGGGAAACTTGTCTTGCCAGTAAGGCGCATCAACACAATACACATGCCTCATATGGGATTAGAAAACAAATACTCAATTTCACCCCATATGAGTACATTCAATTCTTAAAAAGCATCTAACATTCGTCCAAAATAAGATTATTATTGACCTAATATTGTAAAGACCATATAGAGATATATAGATCAGATGATCACTAGACATACAAAGTGATCTTCACCGCCATTTCAATCACGTTCAGCAAATTGTTGTTTTCAGAGGTGACAGGACCTTTATTTTGTGACTGTGTTTAGTGCCATCATCCTTAGTCGTCTCCGGGTAGCTTCCATTTAGACTAGACAGCATTTGGGGTTTGCCGTATGACAGTAACCATTACAAATGAAATACAGGTGATTTAAGGTGCATGAATAGAAGCCTATATTATCTTACATTGTAATCAATCTATATATACCTGCTGGCTGTCAGCCATTGCTTGGGCTCGACTTTCAAAATAGCCAAGCTTCTCTTCTGGGGGCATCATCCGCTCTCTTCTGGTGTATGATGCCGTGTGTGGGAGGCTGTGGAGCTCCGCCTCACCGCCAGGGGGAGACTCGTCTGTGGCTGCGTTGCTTTCTATGCTTTCTGTGGATCTAAAAATCAGCAGTAAGACAACATTCAACTCGCTGCCAACCCTGCACATGTATTACATATAAAGTCACTAGTAGCTAAAGGGTTCACAGGCTTGCACTCACAGCTGTATGTTAACTTTCTATATAGATCTAGAAATGTTGCGTTTTGTGACGTGCAGACTATTTTGGGGATTCAAAATATCTGACAGTTGGGATGTATTCTTACGTTGACACAATTCAAAACGATTGGTAATTACATAGGCATACTTACGAATAGTCAGTCAATTTCTGCTTCGTTTTTTTAAATGAAGTATCTTCCATCTTCCTAATGTTTAGTGTACAGAAGCTCAAGCATACATGTTTGTGACTGTCTGAAACAGACCTCGTCGTTTACGCCGACATCATAAACACAACACAGACGTGAGAGGCGCGTTCAAGATCCGCTCTGTTCTTCAGAGGTTTGCAGCAGCAACACTGGTGTCTGTTACTATAGTAACCTCTTCGTGTTTGATCACGTTCGCAGCGGGAAGCCACAGGGCGAGTTTGATAACACCCCTACCAAGACTAGCCACTACCGTCAGAGACCTTACACGACTTCCATCCTCCGTTTTCACTTCAATTGTGTTTTCATAGCACAAACATATCTTCAAGATAATTGTATTAAATTTGCAAGGTTTTTACAAAGCATGCCAATATACTTATACTGCGAATGCTACTGCTACCAACCATCACGCCAAAATAAATCCTGTACGTTGTCATACTCTCTTACATCCGATAGATGTCAGTATACTAAAACCAAATAATTATTATCAAATCTTTAATGTAATCAGAAAACTTTTTTATTTTGATGTTGGAACTGATGGACAAGTGTCCTTTCGTATATTAGCTAAAAAAACAATTCCCAGTAGGCTCAAACCGTATTAAAGGGGAAGAGAGGCTGTGGTATGAAAGGGCTTTGTATATGCGTTATTAAGGAGAAGAAAGATAACTAATTTGTTTAATGCAATTTTTTTTTTTGCATAATTTAACCCATCTTTGCCGGGAAACCCCATCTTTTCCTCTTAAATCATAATGTAAGAAAACATGTGTCAAATACACCGGTCCAAACGCCATGCTACATACACAAAAATTAGGAAATGTGAATTTCCTTGTGAAAATATAGTTTCCTCCCTCAGTAGGCCTACCCAGAACCCACGCCAAACAAACACATAGAGCAAAGCCTCTGCGGAAGCTCTGAGAAATTGGTCTCCCGAGACACTTTTCTAGGTTAATTTATTCTGTATTGGGCTGGCAGTCTATGAGCTGTCACTGGTTTCAAACTTGGGGCAGAGCCTGCTTTGTGTGCAAGACCGCCTAAGATAACTTCTTACGGCTCCTTGCGGTGACTGCTGCCGGTTGGTTCTGGCAGGCCATAAGACGGGCCGTTTATTTGTTTGTTTGTCCCTGTGTGTTTTTGGCTGCTGCGCTCCGGGCTCTGCTTGGCCTCACTCCCTGTTGGGCTGCTATTTCTGAAACCCAAGTGGCTCTTAATGAAGCTCGTAGGCTTGGCATGGGCCCTCAGCAAACGCAGGCCCGATCAGACCCTTCTTCTTCTCTCTTGGCACCCGCACTCCATGTGCTCTCTCTCCGTCTCTCTCCCCTCTCCGGCTTCCTAATTTAGTAACGGCGGGTAAAAATATGCGCTAACGAACAAGGTCTGGTATGTCATTCTGGCGTCCAGAGAAGCAGGGTAGGTTTTGTGTGTGTGTGTGTATGTGTGTGTGTGTGTGGGGCGGGGGGGGTGGTGGTGGTGGTGGTGATGGGTGGGGGAGGGGGTTATTTGGGCTCTTTCCACAGCAGTCCCCAGTGACAGCGGTAGAATCTCTCTAAAACTCTTACACATTCGTGCAATAAAAGTGTGTATGTGTAGATGTTCAGGCAGGAGATTCTGGAGTGGGGTGTGAGCACTTAACATTTCTCACCAATGCCAGTTCTCTCTATGTAAGCTCTCCTATTCCTAATCACCCATTTCTTCCGCCACCTAACTGTGAACAGTCTGCAAATGTGCACACCTTCATTACACAGTTCCAAAC
>NC_079420.1:19834473-19921440 GCF_026213295.1 Gadus chalcogrammus
GGATTTTCCTCCTCTCTCCCATTGAAACCCATGTTATCCAGTGACGTGCAGTCAGGGTAGGCAAGGTAGGCACTGCCTACCCTGACAAAATTCAAACGTAAAAATGTTTATTAAATAATTGTATTTAATAAACTTGTATTTGTATTTGTACCGAGTATTCTTGTGTTTTATATATGCAATATATACGTTATTCCAATTGTTTAGACGTTACGATGACAATTGTATCAGTTACGCAACATCAAATACAAAAAACCGGTAGAATAAGCAGTGCCTTTACTGTCCATTCATTGTGAACGGCAACGAAAAACTAATGTGGCGCATGCGCACTTCGATCCTGTATTCTTTAACATCTACGCCGAAAGGCACAACTCTTCTGTGCCTTTGTACGTAAATATGTTATGCCAGTAATCATCTACGCTACGTATCAAACATGGACCAATCGAAATCGAGATATTACTGGACATTTGCGCAGCTGACGTCATTACACCGGCTACACGTAATCCCCGCGAAACTCAAAAAGTTAAAATGACAGCAGCGACATATACCGATATTTTAGAGCTAAGAAATTTCTCTAAACTCAACTTTACTAGCGAAAATGAGCTACTGGCAAAAGGGAGGCCTATGCCAACATTTGATGCACTCTTGCAGAAAAAGGGACCGAAAATTGTTCGCTCGTTTCAAACGGATTGGTACGAGAAAAAGGATTGGCTTTGTGGCTGTGCCACCAGTCAGCGGCTGTTCTGCCATCCCTGCCTGCTTTTTTCATCCAGTCAGACTGTTTGGACTGCAACGGGATACTGTGATTTAAACAACCTGCCCGCAGCGATAAATGAGGTAATCTGGCTTTCATAACTCAGTGCCTACCCACTTACTGACTTCACCGCACGTCAATGATGTTATCCACCGGCCGCCAGTACTTTCGGGAAAATGAATGGGAGTCAACGGCGGCGGAGGGAGGACGTTCCTCCCTGAAGTAATTGTCAATAGGCGATAGGGGGTGCTAATGTCCCTTTACCCAGGGAAACGAACATTATATATTCAAAGGCATTAAAGTAGTCATATTTAAGGGCATTAATTCATTACAATAGTCGGGGCAATCTAAATTTTTTATTCTCAACAATGTTAGGGAGGATCTTCCTCCCTCTCCTCAATGGAGAAGCCTCCACTGATAAAGTGGAGTAGTGTAAACCAGTGGGATTATCCTATCATACAGTTCAAGTAAATCCATACACACAAGCGCTTGTGGGCAGGTATCCAACGGAAACGATGCATTGAGTTCCTCTCGATTCCCTGTGTTCCTGCAGTACATTAGGTACATGGGGAGGAGCATCCATGAGGTGAGTTGGTGCTTCTACTACTGCTGCTTCTTCTTCTTCTTCTTCTTCTTCTTCTTCTTCTTCTTCTTCTTCTTCTTCTTCTTCTTCTTCTTCTTCTTCTTCTTCTTCTTCTTCTTCTTCTTCTTCTTCTTCTTCTTCTTCTTCTTCTTCTTCTTCTTCTTCTTCTTCTTCTTCTTCTTCTTCTTCTTCTTCTCCTCCTCCTCCTCCTCCTCCTCCTCCTCCTCCTCCTCCTTCTTCTTCAACGAACCAACTCCAAACAATAAGTTAAAACCCAGTGTGTGTTGAGTATCATGTCAGAAATGTGCATGGCATATGCTATATATATATATATATATATATATATATATATATATACACAATTTATATCTGTATGCATATATATATTATGTATAAAGACCGATAAAGTGGCCGCTCGTGACTCGTCCCCTGGTGGTTACCTTGAGAGGGGAGGTGGGGGTCCACCCTGTAGAGGGGATGGCGGAGGCAGAGCTGGACGGAGCCCATTTGAAAGGCCGGGCGCCGCCGCTCTCGACAGTAGCCACATGAAAGGCAGTTCTGTCGGGCAGCATAACATCACAGATGGTCAGCCTCCCCGCGTCAATTAAATAATAACAGCCCTCCGTGTGCTGCTCTCCCCAGGCCAGATGCGCTGAATCACGCTGCATTCTGCCTGGGCTGTGCTCCGCCGTGCTTTATTCACCTCCATCACGGTCTCACGGTGCTATTCAGGAAGCCCTATAAAAACAACAACCGTGATGCATTTCTGCTAGGTCAGGGGTCAGGTACCTTTGGCTCCTTCAGTGATTTCATATGGCGGAGCAATATTGTTGGAAATAAATTGCATTGCAAATTTAATTACATTGCTCAAAATTTTCTTTCTGGCTTGCAAAGCATTTTTTTTTGGGTTTGCAGCTAGGCTAATTTAACATGTAATGTAATGTAATAATATGTAACATGCCACGTCTATTTATCATAATAACATAATCTACCATCAGGAGATCAAGGTAGTGCCATAAAGGGAACATGACATGTAGATAATTATTTCCAGTGTAAATGACAGTTTAATTTAATTTGCACTGAATAAATATCTTCCTCAGAGGTTGAACAATAATCATGTCTTCTCTTCTTTTCCTATTCCAAGAACAATTTCCCGTCATTAAATTGTCCTGGCCCTGCCCCCTGAAAGGCCCACTCCCCCCTGTGTGAGGTGAAGTGTCCTCCACACGGGAGCAGCCAAATCTTTACTCACTCTTTATTCCCGCTCTGTGGTCTTTGCACTTCGATGTATCGGCGCACGCAAGAGCAGCGGTCTCAGGGAGGTCGTGCTGACATCTTTATCATAATTGCCCTAAATACCCCCATTAGAGGAGCTAGCCGCCACCCTCAATAACAGCAGTCATCCCTGGTAGCACTGGTGCATCTAATTGCCTGGGCCGTTGTCTTTTTTTGGGGGTTGAAAGATTGCCTGACATCAGCAGGGCTCCCTATGGGCTGGCCTTCTTCATTCTGTGCCCAGTAAAGCATATCGTTATCTCAGCCTGCAACCAGCCCTGGCCTTCCCTGCTCCTGGATAATTAACTGCCTGGCTTAAACTGCATAATGGAAAAAAGGACCGTTGGAGGTATGGTAGTTATTCAAGCGGCTCTGAGAGAGGAAGTTACAAAGGCGACGCTGGGATCATTGGTGTTCACCATTCTTCAGCGTTATGGCTGATAATGTAGAGGGATGGGACGGGGGTATGGCGGGGAAGGGAATCATGGCAGATTGGTTTCATATGCTAATGAGGCCCATATGTTAATTGCTAAGGAGGCTTGATGAATTCCTTCCGCAGTCCTGCTCTTCTCCATCGCCAGGCACTGCTTTCAGCTGTCCCTGAAGTCCTCCACTTCAAAGACTTCCCCCATCTTTGCATCTCTCCCTCTCTCTTTCTCTCCCTCTCTCGTCCCCCCTCTGTCTCCCTCACTCCCCCTCTATCTCTCTCATTCTCTCTCACTCTCTCTCTCTCTCTCTCTCTCTCTCTCTCTCTCTCTCTCTCTCTCTCTCTCTCTCTCACCTCTCGCCTACCCTCTCTCTCTCCCTCGCACCCCCCCTCTCTCTCTCTTTGTCTCCCACCCTCTCTCTCTGTCTCTTTCTCTGTCGCTGCTCTCTCTCTCTCTCTCTCTCTCTCTCTCTCTCTCTCTCTCTCTGTCTCTTTCTCTGTCGCTGCTCTCTCTCTCTCTCTCTCTCTCTCTCTCTCTCTCTCTCTCTCTCTCTCTCTCTCTCTCTCTCTCTCTCTCTCTCTCTCTCTCTCCCCCTCTCTCTCTCTGTCTCTCTCTGTCTGTCTGTCTGTCTGTCTGTCTGTCTCTCTCTCTCTGTCTCTCTCCACAACAACAAAAGCCACTATCGGTGTCAGAGAGGCACCTCCAAAACCAGCCCAGTAGCTGCACTAGCAGCAGCAGTAGTAGTACGGGGAAGTAATGGGCCGCCTGCCATTGTTTGACATTTACAAGTCTCTCAGTAGAAATGCATGATGCATATCTTTGCACGTGTTGGTGTCGGCGTGCGCCTGTGTGTGTGTGTGTGTGTGTGTGTGTGTGTGTGTGTGTGTGTGTGTGTGTGTGTGTGTGTGTGTGTGTGTGTGTGTCTCTGTGTCTGTGTATGTGTATGTGTGTGTGTGTCTTTGTGTGCGTATGTGTGTGTAATTAGAACACGGAGGGCCCGTGTTTGTCTTTGCGTTGTTGTACGCCGAGGTATCAAGGACAAGTGCATTAATGAGCACCTGGAGAAGAACAGCTTGTGTCTCCTGGTTCGGCTGACCTCCAGCAGGGCGCAGGCTCCTTCACTGAGTCAGACGATGTGACTGATGGAGGGGAGAACACTGTCAGATCTGGGCCACTCCCAGGAGCCGCAGTTTGTCTCGTCTGACAACAGAGCTCGACCAAAGGTTCCTCGGCTCGAACCCTCCACCGTCAGCTGGTGGTGGGACATCCTTCCCCATAGCTTCTCCCCGTTCGCGTCTATGTTCTTAAAGGTTCTCCTCACGTTTCCCTCAGAACTTAAAGGGCATGCAACTCTGTTTGTTCTTGGGATGAAAAATGTCCCCTGCAACCTTGGTCTTGAGTTCTTGAGGTGGTTGAATGTGTTAACATACCTACGAACAATGGGTTTGGGTTTGTAAACATCATTTCATGGGTAAACCTGCAAAACAGATGCACAATGTTACTACTTACTCCTGTGTTGATGTTTCTGCGATGAAGTCATATCAACTTGTTAATAGTGTTTGCCCTCATCCATATTCATGATCTTCACTGTTTTTGTTCGTGTTAAGCGCTGAAAGTCTAACCTTATCACCATCATATCGGTATGTTTGATGAATAATGATTTTAAACTTTAAACGAACTGTGATTTGTTTTCTAATGGCGGAGTATCAAAGGGGGAGAGAGCCATCACTCAGCATATGGACCTGGAGAGAGAGATGGAATCGCAGTTTTTATGAGACTGCCTTTTGTTATATTCTATTTGGTCAATGAAATGTTTGATCACACCGATCATTCCGCTTTAACATCAGAGTAAGGTTTAAACGCTAGTTAGTTTAAACTATAGTAAATAAAATACAGTGAATTGGTCTTTTTGTGAGTTGCATTAGGTACCCTCGGACAGATATTTCAAACTCCTAAAATATCCCATGTTGGATAATAGGTTGTTTAATACGGTTCTTCCACATAAAACTTAAATTAACTGCTGAAAATTGCTGTGCAGCGTTTTTCCCCGTTTACCCTGACTAAAGCATGCCAGGGTCTATTAATATGCATCTTGAACGTGTTCCCATAGCCCCCGTGTCCCAATTCCCTTCTGCCGCTTCCCTCTTGTCTGCAAAATAATGCAACACATATTTTACATATCAGATGATGATAGACTCTTGTGATTATCTTGCAATGTCACACATTGTGCTCATGTGTGCACATCACTGACTCTGAATACAAGGATGTGAAGGAGAAGCCAATCATGGACGGACTGCATGCTGTAAGTGAAGTTTTCTGAGAAAACAGTCGCATTGATTGGTTCAATACAGACGTTCACAGAGGTTTGCAGGGACACTTGCCTAACGCTAAACAGCAAGGATACTTGCTGAAATCTAACGCAGTGTACTATTGGTGCTCTTGTGTTGTTAGCATATTAGCATATTAGTCATCCTGCTGTCATATGGAGCAAAGCCTGCGCTCAAGATAAACACAGCTCATATCTCAACATCTTGGACAACTTCTTGGTCAACATCTTGACGCATAGGGAAACGGGACACAGAACAAAAGTAATTTGCCTTTGATCTAGACAAGACGTAAGACACGATTAGAAAAATGTCCACACTTTAAGCTGACGTCATGTCTTTTTCGTTCCGTTCTTTTCTAATTCACTTTAAATCCCATGCGTCTGAGGTTCCAGACGATTGGGAACACAGTGTCCCGCTGCTGCTGCTGCTGCTCCGATGCCTCACATGCAGGCCCGCGCCACTGCGGGGCCAAGGATGTACTTCCCAGATGTCTGATGGAGACAGCTCCAAACACATGACCCTCATTGCAGCAGAACATCCCGTTAGCTGCTGCTGCAGCTCCCCCAGAACACTACAGAAGCAGACGCACACTGCACAGCTCGGTCCCCCTCATAAAGCCGCTCTGCCCTGCACTCCACCAGCCTCTTTCCCCCTCTTTTTTTATTGTCGGCGCGGGGCTGGGACTTTGATTCTGTTCTGGCTGCCACCGACGCGGCGGGACCTGAGGAAAGCGCCGTGTTTACTAATTGCGAGGTTGTGGAAAGAGATTTGACATTGATACAGCGTTTTCCCGCTGGCCACGTCTCCATCAGGAGTCCCCGCGGTGCCCGCTGGGACCCCGGCGCTCGGCTGCAGATGCCCGTGTTTACCATCCGCCACCTCCGGGCTCTTTCCACTGAGAGCAGCAGCGCCGGCTAGGGTGCAGCGCGGCTAGTCCCACCTGGATGTGGCATTTGTAATAAACAACCCGGGGCCATGACTGGGCCCTCTCCTCCTCTCCCTTTACTCCCAGGGGCCCGCCGCGAGCATTAGCCCCTCTTAAAAGCCTAGATGTATATATCTATGTGTGTGTGTGTGTATGTGTGTGTGCGTGTGTGTGTGTGTGTGTTTGTGTTTGTGTGAATATATACACACAGAACCTGTTTCCTTAGATTTAAATCACAGCATTAGTCAGCCAGCATTGCTATATAATGTATACTACGTGTGTATCTATGCAGACCTCCTCCCATGCTGTATCATTACATTAACTGTGCATTTCCCTCTCCCTTCTTTCCACTGCCTCCCTCTCCCCTTTCTGTCAGTACCCCCTCTCTCCCCCATTCTTCAGTCTTCATCACTCTCATCACTGGCACATGGGGGGGAGATACAGTCATTCAGGGAATTATCTGCCTCATTGGCGCCATATCTCATCCCATGCTCCTGTGCCAAACGGCTGTGTTTCTATGGAGCCTGCCTGTGTTTACTGTGGCATGCCGTGGCAGGGCCCTCTCCGGTACAGAGGGACTAAGCACACAGCAGAGGAGGGTATTTCAGTCCCTGTCTGGGGTTTTGGGGCTTATTTCTCGTGGCTCATTCTCTCTCTCCTCGTCCCACCTGCTAGCCCATACTGTTCCTTCGCCGGGCTTGCTGCCGGCCCTGTTCTCAGACAGACGAGGCTAATTGAAAGGGAAGGGCTGCTCTCTGCTGATGGGCGCTGACAGCAGTGACTTGCCAGAGGTGGGTGAGCCCACCCCCTGCCGAGAGTTTTCACAGGGAAATAACTGAGCTGTCGCGAAAAACACAGAGCATGCCACGGTGTCTCCGGGGCGACCTGCCAATGGCGCCAGATGAGTTCTGTGGAAGGAGGAAAGTGGGGAAGCCCGTTTGGCTCGCCTTGCTTCTAACTTTCAGGGTGGGTGGGATCCGGGCTGGTGCCGTTAGAGTTTCCCCAATCTGTCTCCGCGGGTGAGGGTTTCGTTGGGGCTAGAGCAGCAGAAATCACGGCCACTCTGGACGTTTTCAAAATATACCGTTAGGTCAATTCACTCAATTGCTTTCTTGATTCCCGAGGATGGAGAATTCGTTGAAACAAAATGTCAAACTCCAGTAGAGCTCCAACTTTCTATGAAGGCCCTCGATATTTTACACTGTATCCCTATGAATGTGTTGAACTCTCCTCCCCCGTCTGGTGGCATGTGGCACGTCGGGCCCGCTGAGGTCCGTATCGGAGGGGCTGGGAAGCCGTGACTTGATGCACCAGGACAGGCCGGGACCCCTCAGCGGGCCCGACGTGGACAGCTGTGATCACTGTTGACAATAATTGATGGTCCCGCCTGATTCAAAACACCAGAGCCTGAGATAGGCGGCAGAGCGAGGCAGCACCTTAAGATATAAGGAGCGGGGGGACGCAGCTGCGCCGAGGAGCAGAACTCCTGCCGAGCTCCTAATGCCTTCTGCCCCTCCGGACACACACACGCACTTCCTTCTCCTCCTGTTCCTTCTTTCTTTCTGTCAACCTCTTTACTTTCCGTCCATTGTTCTTTGTGTCTTTCTATTGCCCCTCTTTTCTTTAAGGCCGCTCTTTCTCCAAACCGTCTATTTTCTTTTTTTTCTCTTCGAACAATTTCTTCTCTTACTTTCTATTTTTCATTTGTTCTTCCTTTCATTCTGTCTTTCTTCTTTCTTCCCTCTCCCCTCGTCTCCCCTGCTGCTCAGCTCACGTTGTGTTTCCCCCGCTCCTCCTCTGCTCAAAGCGTGGGGATGAGGCATTCTGCGTGTAAAACACTGGATAAGGACAACAATGAAATGGACATCTCAGCAGTGGGGGAATTTCACATGAGGACGAAGGGTGTTTGTAGGGAGGGTTTAAAACGTCAGAGGAACACTTATCCTGCCATGCTGATCAGGTGTCTCTGTCATGAGACTTTGTAGCTGTGAGATTACCATGCTAATCCTGACAACAGCGCGCTGCTGCTCATCCAAACAACAATCTGTGCCATTGTTTATATTGTCACCCCCCTGCTGGATCGCTTTCACACAGAGAAGAAAACGAATGCCTCATCTGTGGATTTGCATTCCTCATTGCAGGGGAATATCTCACCATGAAAACCCTCCACTGAAATGCTTGCCTTTTTGTGTTGGGCTCAAGCTTTCCCAAAGAGGCCGTGGAAACCAATGGAGAGCGGGGACACAACGAAGATAAACTATAAACCCCGGGAAACAAAACAACAACCGTATATTGGATTGGGAACTTATGCCAAATGAAATCAGCAACACGCAGTCGCTTGATTAAAATGGCTTGTCTTTCGTTTTCACATATTTTAAATGCTTCTTCGTTATTTTCCTTATCTGTTTATTTCTTTTGTCTTTGCAAACCCTCATCACAACAATGATAAATTACGATTATAATATTGTGAAATCCACAGTTTGAAAAGGAATGGAATCTATTTGAATGATGCCTGGCGTGTCAAAATTATTGCCGCAATAAAACGACCACGCATAGTTCACTTGGGAGCTCTTTCCACCAAATTGCTCTCTGTTTGACAGACGCCTGATATGAGTTTCCAGAAATGTTAATCCTCACGTAATTTATTTTTATAATTTAGGTGCAAATACAATTATTGAACACAACTACTTTCACAGCAACTGGACCACACCTGCACGGTGCCATGTCCCACATCAGGGGGTCAGAGGTCAGTGTAGCACACCAAGCCCTTGTCTGCAGGATTTCTCATACTTAGTCTACTATGATTACCCTTTGCCACTAGGTTGTGGTTGTTAATCCTTCCCCCTATAGTGAGTGACAATAATCCTTGCACTTTGCCCAGAAGATACCACCACCATACATCATGCTGTCACTACTCACAAGGGAACCAATGGCGAACTTTTATCCACTGGAAACAAAAAGAACAGTATTTCTTCTTGGCGTATAGGGAGGAAAAGAGAGACTATACATGATGGTCTTACAATGAAGAGCTAAAAGACCAGAAGCTCATGTGGCTTGCTTGTTTTCTGCGGAAGGTGCAGGTTTCAAATTTTTTGTTGTGTTTGTATTGGCAGTTGCTGCCAACAGAGTGTCTGTTGTATTTCAACTCTTGTGTTAACAGAATCCATTCTCTCTCTCTCTCTTTCCCTCTCACTCTCTCCTTCTCTTCTTCCTTTTTTCTATCACTTGCACTTTTCCATCTCCATCGCTCTTTCATGATTATTCTCTCTGCCACCTGCACACGCTCACACCCGCACACAATAACGACACGAAAAAAAAAAACGGCCTTTTTGTTATATGAATACATTTGTATATTTTAGAGCCGCTCCCCCATTCCAGCTCGTATTCTCCCGGGGCTCTGCCATCCCCTCTCTCCTGACGTTCCTCTGCAACCCGGCGGAGTCATTAGTCTGCTTGCTGTGTTGAACTCTTTAATCATCTGTGTATTACATAAAAAGAAGACTATTCCTCCACGAAACACAACGGTGCACCTCCACAGCTCGCAGGAGGATGGCTTTGATGTGTGTAGGATGTTGTGTGCGTGCGTGCGGCGGTGTATGTGTATGTGTTTGTGTGTGTACAGGATGTTGCGTTGTGTCTACAACACAAACTTCTTCAGGTTAAGTCACCTCAGTTCTCCGTGGATGTGAGACGAATGTCAGTGTGTTTTCCCCCCGTTGTTGCTGTGAAGTAGACACTGGGAGATTGTACTAGTTTTCTTCTCTTCTTAAATGGGTCGATCTCTGTGGACATATTTCAGCTTTATTTCTTTGTTTTCTTAAGTGGAGAGTTGGCGGTCCACTTACCTTTAGTGTTGTTGTTCTTTTTAGTCAAACAGTGGGGGAGTTGAGACAAAGTAAATTAGGAGGTAAATTAGATACAGTCCATAGGCCTAGTGCGGGAGTACAAATGGTACAAGAGAAAAGGGGCTTATCTTTAAGCCAGTTTATTACATCAGTGTGTGAGGCTAAATTTCAACAACCACCTTTATAGTCGTGATAAGGAATGCACTTATTTCAGTCTTAAACCAAAACTTGCTTATTTTACTGATTTTGCTGAGCAGTATAGCCTGTATATGCTGCAGTTGTTGTGGGTCATTAAAACACCATTATAGAATACGTTGACAAAGATGCATTAATCATCTTCTGACCACTAGAGGGCAAAAACACGTATATTTGTACATAAAAAATATGTAAAAAAGAGTTTGCAATTCTGGGTGCTTGATGTATTTGAAGTTTATGTTATAGCAATTACCAACATCCAATTACACATGATCAAATCATTGTCCAATGACACAGACTGATTTGGTTGGTAATATAATCAACAGTATAATATTTTTTATGTTATTTATTTATTTTATTTTATTTTCTCATTCAAGATTAGAGCAATTCAGCACGCCTCTGTGTATTCAAAACTAAAATCAAGCTTTTTTCTCTTTTCTTCTTTATATCTGAATCGTGAAACTTGGCTCTTGGTATTGGATCCTTTTGTTGTGATATTCTCTGATAATGTTGCCTGGTACAGGACCGACATCTGATACCAGTATCAGTGAATGCCAAATGTCCCGTTGCAACTCGTATAATGCAAAACATTGTTACGAACATTGTTACCAGTTCAGCAGCTCAGGGAACATGATTTGAATAGCATTGAACACATTTAAATATGTAGCTGGTTGGTATGCTGTAAAGGCATTTCATGAAAAAACGGATGCATGTTGTATGCACAAAAGTGCACATACATGTTAAAAGTCTGCTCTACAAATTCAAATGAGTCAACCCTGCCCTCTTTAAATATCCTTTAATGTATCGCCATAATTTCAAAATCATTTATTAAACAAATTTCCAAAAATACAAATGTGTTTATGTGTGTGTTTGTGTGTGTTTGTGTGGTTGTGGTTACGTCCGTATATGTGCACACATGCAGTACATGTGCATGTGCACACACACAGACACACGCATGCAGACTCTGCATGGGCGTCCCGTGGGGCCGGGCCGACGCCTGCCACCGCGGTGTCAGTTTGCAGGTTTTGTCCAGGAACACAATGGCGAGGTGTGCCCCGTGGCCGGGCCTGGGAGGGCAGCACAATGGAGCCGCAGTGCAGGGGAGAGCAGCGGAGGGCAGAGAGACCCAATCTGTCAGCCCTGGTGCCAGCCCCTCTGCTCTCCTCTGGCCTGGAACCTTCCCCTAACACATACAATGGAGACGCAAAAATAAAAAGGGGGGGCGGAGGAAGGGGTCAAGATCATGGCCGATGGAGGGGAATTCCCAGCATGCTGTAATAAAATGGAGTTGTCTGTTCCGGCAGTGTGGCAGGAATAGGGCTTGTAACTCCTTTAGAATAGGTCATCACTTGTACGGCAGTATAACAATGACTTTGTTTCAATGAATCATTTTGCAGCTGTGGAATTTTTGGGTCACCCCCACCAGTCTGCCGTTTCGTATCACAAATCATCCCTTTTGAACCCCGAACGCGAGTTGGGCGCAGACGGCTGAGGAGGAAGCCCTGCGCTGCTCACAGTCATTACGGCAATACATCCTGTCTGAGCCATACAGCTATGAATGACATGTTGAAGTTCCCTCCGTCTGTTTAAGTTGTGTTGTAACAAGTGTTCGAGCTAAGATCCAAATACTCTACTGCAGTATACTCAATTTATTAAATTAATTCTCAAAGCCGTGAAATCCTCAACCCTGCAGCTGCACATTATTTCAGGTTTCTTGGCTGGGGAAATCTCTCCCGAGCTTCTATGATACGAACCGTGGTACTACTCTGTGCCAAGGAGTGAGAGAAGGGGCGAGGGGGGATAACCTGCACAGACTCGGGCAGAGATGATTATTTAGACCAATTCAAATATTACGATCATCCATGAAACATCTTCAGTCCCTCTCTCTCTCCCTTCTCTCTTTGTGTCGCTCTCTTTCTCTGTGTCTCTTCCTCTTTCTCTGTGTCTCTTCCTCTTTCTGTGTTTCTCGCTCTTATCTATCATGGAAAATAACCCTTCCTACTAATGTATTCATGCATTTAATCAGTGTCTATGTACAAATGGATGTGCTTGAGACTGCAGGCCTTCTAGAGTTGACTAAGGGGGTTAGTCAAAGCCAGATTTGGTGAAAGCTCTTAATAAGGCCCAGTGTGATATATGAGCCTGCAGGGGTAAAGCTCTGTGCACAAACGCTGCAGCCACTCTTGTGATAGGGTGATCTGTGCGGATGGAACAGTGACTAGCCTTACGGTGTTGTTATTGCACATGCGACCCCATTTGGATTCTGGGATATCCTTTATTTTGTTGCAGAATTTGATACAGGGCTGCAAATATTTGCCCGCGCACACATTAAGTCTGTTTGCCTGGGATGTTACGATAAACAAACCGCAATGGTGTACTGAATGTAATAAATGTTAAACAGTGCATGCAATTATGTCCTTCACATATCTGGCCCTCCCCAGTGAAAGCATGGCTTTGTGGACCTGAACTCTAGTCTGACAGATCGTTATTTCCCTTCCTGACCAACTAGGGTTACAGTCAAGAATTACCTGTTCATGAGATGCCCTGGGTAGATGGCATCATTTGCTGTATGGTGGCAGTTTGATGTGAAATTGAACAGATTCATGGCTGTTTTCATGTTGAGTACATTAAATAATTTCTTGGAATTTTATGCAATTCTTAAGGCCATATCTTTAATGTACAGAGTTAAATAATGTATCTGTGTGAGTGGGTTTGTGTGCATGCACATTTGTGTATACACATGCCAAATCATTAATGCTCCATAATAATACTGTAAAAAAACAAAAAGATGATATGCTTGCATACATTCCAAATAGGAATGTATACAAGGGGGAAAACAAGAGTACCATTGACCAAAAAGTACAGAGACTGTATTATAGCGCATTTGTTTTAGGATAGGTGTATAACATTACTATTACTTTACGCAGTTTAGTCCTGGTCAGTTATAATTAGTTTAGCACACTTTAAGCTGCCTGCTGTGGCAGCATTTTCTCCAAACTCTGATCAACGAGCTAAACAACCAAAACGACCAATTGCTTTAACTGCAAAAAAGGGACAGATATTTCACGTCGGAACTGCTTTCTTGCTAGGAAAAGGGAATCACCTTCATCATGTATACCCAAGGGGTTTCCTAAAGAATCTAGAACATGAGAAAAGGCTAATACACACTAGAGCAAGCAAAAAATGGAGATAAAACATAATACATGAGAATGCTTTTCCTTTTTTGGGTTCTCTCTACATTTCCCAAGGCGATACGCAACCAATCTGCCTTAACCCGAATCATCTCATGTTGTCTCTTGTCCTGGTTTTGTAAAGAACCTTTGAGGATCCCATCACCCTGGACTGCATGGAAGGCTGTGGAAGGCTGTTGAAGTGGGATTGATTTTAAAGGGGTTTGTTGTGAGGGAGCTTTTGCCGTGGCTGAGGGCAGCAGAGGCACTCTCAGCAGCAACAGCAGAGACGGTCTGCTAGGAACACAAGACAAAGCGTTGTGTACACAGAGGCTGCGGCCGTGATTAATGACGGAGGTGTGTGTTGCAGTGGGCACCCCCTCGGAACAGCGACGCATCAGTCTTCCTGTAAGACAAATATGACACTCGCCAACCCACCGCCCCACCTGCTACCCCCATGACTGCCATCAGACCCTCAGCCCCTCACAGCCGCGCGCACGCCCAGCGTGACACCGGGCTCATAAATCATCCCCAACAAAGCATGTTTAATCTGTGACGCACAGGCCTGACATGCAAATGTATTACCTGTTGTAAGCAATCCGCATGTGTTCTCCTGTGTCAAACCCCTATTTACCTGTAAGAAAGCGTATACTATAGGAAGACAGAGGTGATGACAACTGCAATGGCAAAGAAGGCGTGCTGAACTCATGAGACAATGGCGTGCGTTACACAATGCCGTTTTGCTTGGTTTTTCATGGTGGAGGATGCGCTTTTAAGACTTCTTGGCGATGCTTGCCAGATAGATTTGGGGATTTTACTCTATACATTTGTAAAACATGAATGCCAAATGATCTCCGGTGGCTTACAGTTGGTCGTCATGCCTGGTAAAAGGGAACCCCAATGATAAAGAAGGAGGGCAGTAGCTATACAGATATAATATAGAATGGTTCTTTATTGGTTCCTGTTTTGAGGTAGGCAATCTGCATTCCATCGACATCGTTTTTTCTCTAAATGACAAGAGGATTACATAATGTGATATTTTTTTTTTTTACAAAAGCATATACAAATATGTAAATGCAGCATTTTATAGATTTTTTGCATTAATTTCATGGATTGCAGTAGCAGATTCCTTTGGTTTATGTTTTACATTTACATCATGCCTATCATCTGCAATTTCTCCTTTTTACTTCAACACAGGATTAAATGAGCTGGCATATTAATATATTTAATTTTATTTGGGCCATCATACAATGTACTAGTAATTATGCCCCCAGAAAAAAAGGATATTGATAGATTTCTCGCTGGAAAAACTGTCCAAAAGAATTACAGTAGTGATAGCTTGACGCAATGTCATTTCCAAAATGCCAAGAAGAATTTGTTGAAAGGCAGAAATGTGAATGGCGTCTCCCACTCGTTCCCCTTGGCAACCTGGCTTGATCCTGTTCCTCTGCGTGGCATCTGTACATCGAGAGCACGCGCCTAGGAAGAGAGGCTGACTCGCTGAGACTATGGCAGGAACACACACGTGCATGCACACACCGAACGCATGCAGGAAGGTACATGCATACAGTGTCACACTCATGCATTCACGTACACAAACATACACACACACAAACACACACACACACACACACACACACACACACACACACACACACACACACAAACACACACACACACACACACACACACACACACACACACACACACACACACACACACACACACACACACACACACACACACACACACACACACACACACAATAAAAGTATAGGCAAACGCGAAGGCCATGCCAGCTCAGATACAGATATTATCTCTGTTGCTTTTAACACTACCAGTTAATATCCAGCATATATTATGTTTGTTTAAAACAGATTTTAAAAAGTGCCTCAACCACTGAACAGTTTTTGACTTATTTGACGCTATGCACTAAATTAAATAATACTATGAATTGGGGACAAAATGACAAATGGCAAGTGAGGTTTAATTTCTGACCTTGCTCAATTTTTAATGAGCCCAGTACAGCTGGGACCGCGTTTTTATAAATGGTGCTATAGGGTCTGTGACTATCGGAGAGATAATTAGCGTGCCGGCGCTATCATCGGTATGGATGAACATCTATCCAATGAGACGTTATGGTAAAACAAACAAGTCAATGTAATATCGGGAGTTCCCGCTATACCTCGCAGAGGTGACAGCATTTAGCTGTATAATGAAAAGAGCTGAAAACATTCAGGAACTGCCTATCCCAGGAGAGCACAGGGCTCTCAGGAGACACCATCAGCTCATCAGAGAGACCTCTGTACAACATCACATCTCTCTCTCTCTCTCTCTCTCTCTCTCTCTCTCTCTCTCTCTCTCTCTCTCTCTCTGTCTCCTGCTCTTGCTCTCTCTCTCTCTCTCTCTCTCTCTCTCTCTCTCTCTCTCTCTCTCTCTCTCTCTCTCTCTCTCTCTCTCTCTCTCTCTCTCTCTCTCTCTCTCTCTCTCTGTGTGTCCTACTCTTGCTCTCTCTCTCTCTCTCTCTCTCTCTCTCTGTGTCTCCTGCTCTTGCTCTCTCTCTCTCTCTCTCTCTCTCTCTCTCTCTCTCTCTCTCTGTGTCTCCTGCTCTCTCTCTCTGTGTCTCCTGCTCTCTCTCTCTCTCTCTCTCTCTCTCTCTCTCTCTCTCTCTCTCTCTCTCTCTCTCTCTCTCTCTCTCTCTCTGTGTCTCCTGCTCTCTCTCTCTCTCTCTCTCTCTCTCTCTCTCTCTCTCTCTCTCTCTCTCTCTCTCTCTCTCTCTCTCTCTCTCTCTCTCTCTCTCTCTCTCTCTCTCTCTTTGTCTTTCTCAATCTCACTGCCTCAAAAACCTACAGCAGTATTTCAAAGTTATGCTCCAAGGGTGAAGGATCATGCAAAACTTTGAGGGAGACAGTTTCTATTTATCTATTTGTTTCTTGGTTGACTTTTCTTACAATACATTCACCCCTTTGTACATGACCCTATTTTTTTTCAGCAACACATTTCAATGTGTTATACAAAGTTTTTCCACATGTCATTGCATATGCTACTGTGTTGCCATTCTTTAAAATACCAATAGTAAGGGCTTTCGGTCTGAAATAGCACACCTCCGCAGCAGTAACAGTTGCTTGCCACTCTAGGATACTTGAAGCTGGCAGGCCCGGGTTAGTTGTAATTACAGCGGGTAATGAGAGAAGTGATTCAGCCTGTGAGACAGCGAGTATTTTTAGATCCTCATCTTGATTTTCCAACACATTGCTACAGTCTTCTCAGAGACAACTTAGTTGGCTAACTTTTTTTTTCAGTGGAAATGGATAATAATGCCAACAGTCACTCTGAGTGGAGATATCATTTTTAAAAAGGTGAACGATATTTTAGGATTTGAACCGCAGGGAATCAAGGATCCATCCGGGGCATATGCAGACAAAGTCGTGTGGTCTGATGCTATCTGTGGTCTGATGCTGTGGTCAGAGAATTTAGCAAAAGTCTTGCTAAAATCTAATGAGTGGAATGTGGAGAGATCAATATCAAGTCAATAAATCACAATCTGCTGAAACCATTTAGCCTCTTTGCATATTATGGAATGAAAATGTGTGCCTAATTTACACAACAAACAAATAATTTCATTGTTCACTTATTGTGTACACTATCAAACCAGACGTCTGAACTCCAATAAAGCTTACCACATAAGGACTATTCTTTTGGTGCCTTTTTAATTGGTAAGAAACAGCGTCTGGGTCTATTTGTGGTGTGGTTTAATGTTGGAAATGCCAGCTGTCTGGCATCAAGCTTGCTAAAACAACTTATTATCTTGTTAAGTCGCACCAACTTTGAAGAAAGACATTGCTTAGAGCTGATATATATTTTTTTTATTTATTAAGAAATGGTTATTAATTGTAATTACTGGGTGACTGCATGTAGGCCTAGTTTACTAAGTCAATACTGCTCTAACTCACTAGCCTGTAGTCATTGTAAAATGACGGAAAATAAGCTAAGCTAATGAGCATCTTCTATTTTACACTACACCTACTTGCACTCAGATCTTCTAACACAGTTGTATCTAGTGTTTATTTTGAAATACGCCCTCTTTTAACTTAGTTTGCTTGTATCGGTGAATAGAAGACGACAGAATCCTCACACCTTCTGTAGATTTGAGTGGCAGCTGTGCCTGGTCCAGAGAGTCCCCCAGCCTAGCCCTGTCACATAGCGCATGCCTGACATGGCTGTGTCCATCTGGGCTCCTACACCCTTCAAACTACTGTCCCCCGTGCTCTCCCCCCCACCCTGCGAGAGAGACCAAGGGTACTAGGCACAGGGTGTCAAGGCAGGCCTTGCCAGGGCTTGCGGGAAACCATCCAGAGCCAGCTGGTCTGGCTTCTGAGGTACAGCGAAAAAGGCAGAGCGGAACAAAGGAAGGAGAAAAGATGGCGGTTTAGAAGGAGGAAGAGATGTTTTAGGGGGGGAAAAGGGCAAATTGTGCAGAGAAGAAAGTAAGAATTAAAAAGCAAACTGGAAGTTGCAAGAGCAGGTTCTGTTAAGGCATTCAAGCGACAAAACCAACCACAGGTGAGACACAGGTATGGAGAGTGCCGTCACCGTGAATGTGTTTGTTTGTTTGTGTATTCATGCTGGCATGGGTATTGCACTGCACTGAATGCAAAGTTTATCTTGGACTTGTTAGATTAGCCTGTGTGTAGAATAATCAATTGCACAGAAGTGTTGGAGAACACTGCTGTATCAGGATATTGCACTACAGATGGGGCGCAGAGAAGCCGAGAACAGTTCGTCCTTGCATGTGAACACCCAAGAGCTGCTCAAGAAGAATGGGTGAAAGCAATCAAAAAAGGCAAACATCGTCTGTCCAAAGGTATACAACTAAACTGATGGCATCAATGGCTCCTATACACCATAACAGAAAACTGTGTTGCTTAGAAAGTGAAACGACAAGGACAAGAGAACACATAACCATGGATTACCTCATTAATTACAAATCAAATGTGTGAGTCATTAACCTCACATTGCTAATTATTCATGAGACAATCACAAATTTGTACATAATTTCACAATTTTTATTACGCCAGCATTTTCCATATCACCTGGAATGGGATTTACATCACAAACAACCACAGCATACAAATTAGCATTTAATGTGTGCAGAACTTTTTAATTGTTCAAACGTTGAAGACAATTTTCTTGGTCAAGAATAATAATATAAAAAAATATATATATATATATATGTATATATATATTGTAAATGTATATTGGCCTACATAGGAATATTTATCTGAGACCATTTAAATGTTGATTTTTAGTTGTTATAACGGAACTGTTTCTTTAAGCTCGGAGTAAAAACAAACCCACACCTTTTGCTTTAGCTCCACCATTTACACGTGACATTGCGAGGCGACTTTTCTAGGTCCCGCCTACCTATGGTCATTGGCTTCTCAAAAGACGCTAGAGACGGCAGTTGGAAGGGGATAGTGTCAATTACGTAAAATTCCTTAGAATAATGACGTCAATTGTATCTGGTCTAATAGGCTATGTCGATGTCGAATAATGAAATGAAGTAACCAAGTTGTTTAAGTCAGGCATCACTGTTGAATTTAACCCATTAAAAGTCAAATCGAAAACACAAAATAAATATTGATTTCTCAACTCGTATTTTCAACAGTCAAACACTTAGGCCTACTGATGAAACGTTTATTTTAGTTAATTTCTCATACTTTTACCATGCAGATAGCAGGCCAATTAATATGCATAGACAGTTGAAGAGTTGTTAGTAAACCACCAACGCATTTTTGATACGGCTACTGACTTCATATAAACTATCTCGTCGATAAAGTAAAACGGTACTTCTTCAGTTTGCCTCTCACTTAGGTTACAGTACGCTGAGATGACTTGTTTTGAGCCTGAGAGTAAAAAGACACAAGACCGAAGACCCAGAGATAGAGAGAGATAGAGAGAAAAGAGAGGGAGTGAGCGATGGAAGTTGTTGTTTTTTCTCCCTCGTCTGGTAGGCTGCTCGTCAGATAGGGGGAGGAGTCTCTCACTGACAAGAGGGGGAACAGCTCGTGTGAGTTTGTCAGCTCCCTAAAATAGCAGGCAGAGTGTAAATGTGACTGAAATTACGTTTATCCACTGGAGTCACCGATATAGAGTATCTATATACAGCGTCTGACTTGGGAGTAAAGGTGAGTAACGGAAATAGAAACAATGTGGCAGCAGGAGAGTGGCAGAGTGTTGGTTGGTAGTACAGTGAAGTGGATGGGAGAGCGCCAGAGGGAGCCGTAGAGAGGAGCGATACAGATATACCGTCGTGGAGTACATGTACAATATATCATGCTTAAAAATTTTTTTGAGCGTCGATGTTAAAAACGATTCAAGGCGATGTTATTGGTTTTAATGTGCTTGTTTTCTCGAGAACATAAGATATTGCAAGGGTTGGTTAAAGTTATATCGATAAACTTCCATCGGGTCCAGCGCAAAAATTGATACACTGTAAGCTTTAAAGTTCTTAAAGACCTATGTTTATGAAATTAAAGACCTATGTTTATGTTATTAACGTTTTACTTTCTAAAGTGGTTTTATTTTGGAGAACTCGTAATAGCCCACCATCAGACATCTATTAAATCGCCCAATGTACCAGTGGAGAAGTGAGGACTTATCATTAGATCCTAAATAATTTTGTGCCATTTGCCGAATAATTATAATAGTAAAATCAATACTGCATAGTCTAGGTTTGGTAAATGGATGTATAACGGTGTAGTTGTGTAGGTGTATATGAGTGAGATGTGTCTTACAGTTGTGCTTGATTATAGGTGTGTTGTGGTCTAGGTGGTGCTGGTCAGCAGGTGTAGAAAGTGTTGTGGTCTAGGTGGTGCTGGTCAGCAGGTGTAGAAAGTGTTGTGGTCTAGGTGGTGCTGGTCAGCAGGTGTACCAAGTGTTGTGGTCTAGGTGGTGCTGGTCAGCAGGTGTAGGAAAGTCGTTTTATTTAGTAATTCTTTGCACAAAGTATCAAACATCAGCATGGTATTTTCACCAAACTAGGTATGTGTCATGGTCAAAGCCGTTAAATGATCAAGGATGTCCCTCTAGTAAGCCTTTAATCGTATACATTACAGTACCTTATCTAAAATAAATGATTGAAAGGTACAAGAACAGAATGTAGGCCTATATAAATATAATCAAGGCAGTTAAGTAAATTATGTTTGAGTTGATTCAATAACTGCATATTTTAGAAATACGTGATAATACATAGTGTCCAAGGAGTATGTTACATACAGTTAGTGACACAGTTATTGAGCGAGAAACAGGACCCTTGGAGGACAGCTAGTTATCCTGGCTATGACCTTCCCATGTGACTATCCTCAGGCCACGCACTGTATAGAAACATGATTGAGCTTACGTCATTTTACACTGAAGCTACTTTTCCCTCCAAGACAAACGATGTTCATGAAGTCCTAATACGTTCCCAATGTGTAACTTGCTTTCGTATGTCTTCTACAATTGTGGAACCAGAAATCATTTCAGTTCATTTTAGTGGAAGATGAGAGTGGAACATTTCAGAATGTATTATCTTTTGTCTAGACATAGCTTGTGAATACCTAATATAACAGTTATGCCGTTGTGAAAGATATTATCTGTCACATCTAAAAGGTATCTTCATTTGTCTGTGATCCAGTAATGAAATTCCCCTCTCAAGAATCCCTCATTGATCTGTTAAAATATCTGTTTGTGTAACGGGACATTTGGATTTAATTTCTCAACAAACACTATAGGATGGATATTAAGGTCCACACACCTGGATATTATGTCGTTATCGAGTGTCTAATTTGCAGAGCTTTTATTTTGAAGGCATTTATATCGCTGTCCCAGTAGGCTGCCAGTGATTTCTTAAGCAACACAGTAAACCACTCTCCGATTGCAGTAATGTGTTTCTGCGCTGCCCCGGGGCCTAGTGTGTAATGGGCCTTGTAGCCCATGGTCCACATCATGTGACCTCTTATGTCTTCTGTCGATGAGGTGGTTTTTGTTAATGGTGCTGAAATGAATATCGTTTTACATCTTCCATGCATTGCATTAGTCCAGCAGAGACACTGTCAGGTCAGTACTGCACGAATATGAAGGAGTCGTGCACATATTTTCTTAGTGCATGTACTACAACATACCTTTTCTATATTTTTGAATCATTCAATTATTGATTCAATATCAAAAGTATGAGTGTTGTCTGTGTGTGTCCAGAAATTGACAGATTCTTTACCATTAGTTATATACAGAAAAACAATATATGTAATAATTTGAAGCTTTGAAATACCCCAAAACATATATAAAATATATGTATATACATAATAATATATAATATATATATATATAAATGTATTGAAGTGACTATTTCAATAGTTCAAAGAAAGGGATTGGCTTCTGACATCCCAAAAAAACGACTAAATGACCAACGTAATGTTTTTCTGCTGAATTGTTTTCATCTAGCAGTGAATAGCAGACATCGGTTACCTAAATTTAGAGCTGTGTAATTCCATTGCTGTCCGAAGCACATGAGAACAAGTCCCTGTCCTTATGATGAACTAGGGGTGTTTCTCTAAACATCTGTATGAAAGCTGTTTTATAGATGATCACTTCATGAACAAAGGTAAGGTAAGAGATGATAAGCCACAGGTCTGTGACTACACGTCTTATTGTACTTAAAACACGTCCAACACGAATCCAGCTCGACGACATGAACGCACCCGTTGGCATGTGTCTGTCGTTTTGTAGGCGGACACAATAACAATGAGTGAGCTGGGGAGACAAAAACACAGGAGGTCATGGTCATTTGATTCGGGCATGTTGGCGACCAGAAAAACACACGGCACTGCGCTCGCCCGGGGCTCCCGGGTTCAGGGTTGAGACGCACAGAGGAGAGGTGTTGACTGGTGGTGAGAGTGCGCAGCTGTAGCATCTTTCACTGCACTCCTCCTCATGGCACTTGAATCTCACAGCATGGTCTCGCTTCTCCTTCCAGGGGGAATGTGGAGTGTGTGGGCGAGTCGGATCTGCAATTAACGCCGGTTGTCAGAAGAGAGAACGCTGGCGTTTCGTTTACACCCTGCCTCTGAATCACTCTGAGTGAAAGTCTCTTCCCTTTCTCCTCCGCTCTCCTCCTCCGCCTCCTCCTCCTCCTTCTCCTCCTCCTCCTCTCAGGACACTTTCCAAAAGGAAGGAGGCGCAGGCCGTCGGCTGAATCTGAAAAGGAAGAAAAAGGAAACGTTGGAGGAAATAAATCAAAGCGAAGGAGTTGAACACACCTGGTCCCATCAGGAGGACATCAATTATTTGGGTTTTCTGGTAAGCGAAAATGTTTCTTCTTTTGTTGTGAATTACTCAACAGTACGGGGAAATAAAAAGATTTGTTTGAGTTTAATAACTTTTATTGTGGTGCGTTTAGTTTGTTGAGGCAGCGGCTCTCTGGCACAGCTCTACGGTGCACTAGATAGTGGTTATGAGCGGTATCACTGGAGTACATTGGTCAGCTGAGCTGGTGTCAGCTGCAAGTGTCGTAACGGCACATTGGCTGAATATTCAAACTGGCGTTTTGTTGTGTTGGACCTATGGATGCTGTTGAATCAAACCTTACGGACCACAATGCTTAAAATCATATGGGATAAAGATGAATATGAAACAATATTACGTTTCTGAACAAAATTTCATCAACACAAAAAATGATGAAACTGTATGGTTCTAGCGAAGTAGAAATTAACCATTTATTTTATCGACGACATTTCTTTCTCTTTGTCTTGGACACTATTTAAGTGACGATATTTGTTTCGTCTTGGCCATTGTTTTTGTGGCCATTACTTTTGGTTAAAATTTCCCTCGCCTGTGACGGCAAGGTGTCAATAATGAACTGCAGGCCATGATTCATTTGAGATGGCTGGCCATATAAACAGTATCACTTACTGTCTATTTAGCTTGGAGCTCGTTAATAAAGTTCTCTTGGCAATGTGATTCATCGTGCATTGGCAGCTCACCATTAATGTGGAAATTCCAGCATTCTCCTGTGAGACCTTGAGGCTGGATGCAGAATCTTGAACTTGGCAGATAATGTTACCGACAACAACTAGCGTCAACTAAGAACACTGAATGGGAAACAATCGTCTTTTCATAAACACAAATATGACAAGTGCATTCAGTTATATTTCGGACATTTAATTCCACAGCAAGACTATAGGGTTTATTTTCATGCTTAATGAATATTTGTGAGAGGAAATATCACACAGATATCTATATTAGTTGATCTTTTGCCTTATCTGTTTGACTTGTGCCAAACAGAGTGTGCCCAATCAAAAGATAATGAGGTTGCGAGGCCGTGCATTAGCGACCTTGCAGGACAGGTCCTTAATGTCCTCTGCCGATGACTTCCAAGCCGTTGGTCAGGAGATTAATGTTAAAGGCTGCCGTTGAACTGAGCCCATGCTAATAAAAGTACCTTTTTTTACACTCGCATGAAGTTTAAAAATTATAGCTAATTACATTTGCGGAAATTGAATCAGTGATAGCACTAGAGATTTGTTGTCACGGCTCCCCATTTATTGTGACGAAAAAGACAAGCCCACTTAAGTGTAATTTTGAGATATCAATGTATTAGTGGAACAGAGCTCCTGAAAGGAGGGACACTCTTGACCTCCCCGTTTCGGGAGGCTGAGCCTTTTGGAGGGTCATAAATGGCTGCGTAAATAAACTGAAGCTGGAATAAATAAACTTGGCTTGAAAGAAGAAGGGGAAGCGTAGACAAGATGTGAGAGTCGACTGTCCAACAGGTCAGCCTCTTTGACCGAAGACAAGCTACGCATGTGTCCTGGTACTGTGGTTGCCCTTCCGCCCATTAAAGGACCAATGGGCCACAGTTAGGCTTCACCCAACACCCCACTGAGCTCCGGACCACACAGGCTAACAACTCACCCCACCTCACAGCAGCAGTCATCCTATGTCCAGCACTATGATCCTATGTTCTATAGTATTTGTCACATGGAACTATAGTCGACACAAACAAATAAGTTATATTTAGTTGTACGATGATATAGTTGCATATGTTTAGTGTCCATTACTTTATGGCTCAGTGTGGTGTAAAGCGCAGCGTGTTATTTATTTGTTCCTTGTGGCTTGTTGTTCCTGCTTTATGTTCCCTGTGAGTCCTGCTTTAAAGGGATTAACGCTATATGCATGCAAAATGGGATTTGTGAGGGAAAACTTAGCAATGGGGCGAAAGCAGGTAATGGGGTTTATAACATTTTTTTTTTAAGATGCTTTCACCCTTGGTTTTCTCTATTGCTGCTAAAGTCAGTCTTGCATGCGCCACTTCTGCTAAACAACCATGAGGCAGATATTTATACAAATGCATGCTCAATTCGGGTAGATTAGTTGACGCTTGTGCCATTTACCTTAATTGCAGTGTTAATGAAGGTTATTAAATATCTGGTGACAGTAGACACTCTACACATTCACTTTAATTCACTGCGAAGTTGAATCGAGCAAAGGACATAATTGAGTTAAGGAAGACATCGCTTTGCTGAGTTGCAAATTGACTGAATTTTAATTAGACTTTGAAAATATCAAATTCAAAGGAATATATTATAATCTAATTTACTAGATCAAAAGATCTCCCATGATTGCTAATATACCCAACTGTATTTAAATCCTGATGTATACCAGTGCACATCTTAAAAAGCATCTCTCTAGGAGCAGCCAGTCCTCTCGGTAGGCATAAAGGCAGCTAAGTACTGACATTATGAACAAACAAACAGTCCAAATACTTCCAAAGTAAAACTTTCTTCAAAGTGCGGCAAACCCAGAGGGACCAAATATTATACATTTATTAAGATGGTGAACTTGTTTCTTCAAAGAAGTTACTTAGCGTGCTGTTGGAGACGGCTTGCTGCTTGAAGCTACAATAATGGCGCCTCATTTGGACAGTCTCTGTCTTAATAGCCTTTTCCTAACACGCCTTTCCACACCATACCCTACCTAGTGTCAAATCAAATGTTTTTATCACTGCCTGCTTGTACTGTCCAGTGCAGTACAGTGCAGGACAGTGCAGGACAGTGCAGTACAGTGCAGGACAGTGCAGGACAGTGCAGGACAGTGCAGTGTAGCCAGCTGTGAAACCGAGGGGCCCCAGTCCCGGCGATGGGCCACAGTCCCTGCGATGGGCCCCACCAAGCCAGTCCAGTAGCCGCTCCGTGGGAGGACGTAGTCTAGACGAGGGCGCCACAGCTGGGCCGGGCCCCTGTGGCCCTCCATGGCCCCTGTGGCCTTGTTAACAAATGAAAAAGAGGGGGCTCGGGCTGCTATATGTTTCTTTTTGGTTATGTTTTTGTTTGTGTGAGAAGCCCTCTGAACTGGTGGCAGCTGCGAGGATGTGATTCTATTCATTATCCTGCAGGACACACACACAAACACACACACGCACGCACGCACACACACACACACACACACACACACACACACACACACACACACACACACACACCCACACACACACACACACACACACTCACACACACACACACACACACACACACACACACACACACACACACACACACACACACACACACACACACACACACACACACACACACACACACCCACACACACACAACCACATAGACACACACACCAGATTCAGGAGCAGGGAAGGGAAGTGAGGAGCAATTTCTCTTGGCCCCCCGCTTCAGTCCGTCATGTTGTTTCTGCTGGGAAAGACATCATGCATTCTGCATTGTCTTATGCTGTTAAGTCTTCCTTTGGCATCTGGAGCTATGAACAAGCCTTGATGATGAATTGCTGTAAACAAGGGAGTGGAGGTAGGAAGTCACGATTACGGAACTGACACACACATGTGTTTCTTTGGTCATAGATTAGTGGTGAGTGTGTGAAGTGAATGCAAGGATCTAGGATGTTAAAACCTCTGGACCTCGCCCAGTGCAGACACAGTGTGCATTGGTCAGAGAGATATCTCCTCTACAAGGTCCTGTGACATCATCTCTTGGCTTGTTGTGGCAGCATGATACTAGGGAAAACATTACACTCCTCTCACAGTGAAAAGACATTTTCAAATCTGCTGCCAGTGGACAGAGGCTCTCTTAAAGTAGGCCAAAGCTATACTGTCATTGAATTCAGAGTGAATAATAATCATAGTTAAATCCTAAAATAATCACGTTTGTATTCATTTTGGTGTTTCTTCTCAAATTGAAATCGCCTTCTTTAGTAAGGGAGAATCTAAAGGTTCATTCTGTGACCCCTAAGGTCTACCTTTTGTTGTGGAGATTTCTTGTCTCTCTTCCCTCTCAAATTCACTTCCTGCGGTGTTCAGTCTGCAGAGCTGTGATCAGAAACACACAAGCGATGGCTTCAGGTCGCCTGGTCTGAGCTTGTGTCTGAAGCTAGCGATGTTGTTTATCTTGCACAGGCCTCTTTCATCGAGTGTCATCCGAGAACTATTGCCTCTATTGCGATTGCTTAAAGAATGATGGAGGAGGCATCAGTCATCCTCAGTCCGGGATACATGCTGTAAACATAGTTCCTGGAGAGGGGACAAGCCAGGCCTAGTATGGCTCACACTGAGTCGAGGCTAAGCCGGGAGTCTGCCAGTTTTCTTTAACAAGTCAACATATTATGTTGTAAAAGACTGTTGATGGTAAACCCCACTACGCTAAACTGGAAATCATTTTTTATCTGTAATGAATCACAATTCATCTAGGCATGTTACTTACGCGACAGCTGTTAGTCTGTTAAGTGGCAGATTAGGATGGTACATCTTAATATTAGAAAAATCTGTGGCTGAGCGAAATGTTAACACTGAACAGAGACTTCCCAGACGTAGTGGCTACAGCTCACTATTCCACGCCAAGACTTGGCCAGACTGAGCAAGGCCTGTATATCTCTCTCTCTCTCTCTCTCTCTCTCTCTCTCTCTCTCTCTCTCTCTCTCTCTCTCTCTCTCTCTCTCTCTCTCTCTCTCTCTCTCTCTCTCTCTCTCTCTCTCTCTCTCTCTCACTCTGTTCTTGTTTGTGTAATGTTTATTTGAAAAAGAACACAACTGTTAATGTATGGACTACACTCACAGTGTACAAAATCGTGTTACATTAACCAATGTAATTACCAGCTATGGTTCATTGCAAAGAAATGGAAGAAAAAAAAGAACCCACCCAAAAATCAATGTCCTTCCTCAGCTGCCATGAATCATGGCCATGGTTGTGCCTTGGATTTCATAAAGCTTTTATGTAATGGAACACGGTAGCACGGAGGAAAAGGGGAGCGCATCGGGATGCCACGAGGAAAAATCAAATATTTATTCTCAGCCTTTCAAGCATTTTACTCTCTTAAAAGATGCACCTAGTTCTCCCCAAGCACATAGACAACAACAACAACAAGAACAACACACGTGCACAACAATGTGGAATGTGCGTTAGCAAAAAGAAGAATAACACACTCTGTCCCTGCGTCCCTTAATGTGGGTTTAGTTAAACCCTGCCTGCTGATAACCCAACATGGCCCAGGGTTAAATAGGTACCCGGAGTCAATCAGAGGGCCTCATGTGGGTCCCTAAGGTGCTCAGGGGTGTTGAGGGGGTTAAGGGGGTGTTACGGGGGTATTGGGGGTAAAAGTGCTTGTGCTTAAGACACATTAATGCACAGCGCCGTCTATCCATACGCTGCGGGTCCTCCCAGGAGGCGCGTCCCCTGATTCATCTCTGGCTGTTTACCATCTGCGGGCGGTGGCCTGCGTAACATCAAAAGGCTGTCGTGCCTCTTAACACAGCTAGGAGGGTGTCCCGGAGCAGCCTCCCCCACTGGGCCACCATGTTGTTACCGTCGGTTGAGGCGCTCCACACAGATGACTGGCAACCATTGAAAGTTACGCATTTTTACACGAGACCACCGCCTCCCTGGCTTACTCCCCCCTATACACCCACGTGCACATGCACACAGGCATGTTTGTGAGAGGGTGAGTAGAGAAAGTTTGAGCACGGAAAAAAGCTACAGCAGAGGGTTCACCCACTAATAATATAACGGGGGCACATTTCTATTGAAGGACTATTAAGGTCACGTCAGCATCAGTTGATGCAATACTGGTAAATTCCTTATCGTGGATCCCATGTAAAGGAAGTGACTAGTGCAACTGTCAACGGGAATTTTTGTGAATTGGTGATGTAGGTCTTTCACATAGACACTCATAGTTATTTACTGTGTTAGGTGTTTAACATGGAGGTCACCCCCATAGGTGTGTCATAAGGGTGTTGTCTTGCATAGCGTGACGTAAACTGGGGCTATTTGAGGACGGTTTCTCCCATCCACCGATTAAGGTGATGGGTTCGCTAGAACAGAGCAGAGTGGGACCTCTGTGGAATAGTATCTGTGGTCTGTACAGGGCTTTTTGTAGCTTTCTTTGCTACACATTGGAATAGTGGCGTCTTAAGGGTTTCAGAAGTTAGCTAAGGTCCCTCGCTATATGTCTACACCGTGCTTATATTATAACTCTCTTATGGTCATGCACAATCATTTTTTAATGAGATATAACTCATCACCCTGCAGTAGCATCAAGGAAGTTATCATCATTTACCACTTGCTAAGAAGTTGTACTCATATGCATCGAGGGATTCACCATAAGAAGGGGAGTAGCTTTTCCACATGAAATGGATATAACTGTTCGGAGAGGGTCATCTCTTTATCCTTGAGAAACTGAGCATCCATTCATTGGCTGGCTTGAAAACCTGACTGACGCAAATGGATCATTGGGAATAGAAGTGTCCCAGCAGTAATTATGTTACAATGCTGCTACCACACACTACCACAGAGGTGGGATGGGACGAGAGCAGGTTGCTTCTTTTAGGCCTGCTTCCATCTACCATGCTGCCGATGCTCTCTCTCTCTCTCTCTCTCTCTCTCTCTCTCTCTCTCTCTCTCTCTCTCTCTCTCTCTCTCTCTCTCTCTCTCTCTCTCTACTCTCTCTCTCTCTCTCTCTCTCTGCTTTTGATCTACCTTAGTCTTATGCATATGACTGAACTGTTTCTATTGCAACACACACACACACACACACACACACACACACACACACACACACACACACACACACACACACACACACACACACACACACACACACACACACACACACACACACACACAGACACAAAGACCCACACACACACATGCAACCTCAAACAAGCACGATCATGTCCTTGTGAAACTTGTGGACGTTCACCACTACGATTCACAGGCTTTAGCTGTTGTTGATTTGTTATGTAGGCTGATCAATGGTAGCGCCAATTTATTTATTCAATATCATGTCACTGTATTTGTCTAGTGAACCGCAGATCCTCCAGTCAAGCCTTGGTAGACAAGTTGAGTTGTCTGTTTCGTTTTACCTACTAGCCAGTGCTGTATGGCAGGCAGTGTTTTTTTTTAAGCAAGTGAGACATGATATTAATGTAATGTCGATAGAATTTCCCATGGAACCCCAAGGCACTTATTCAAAGTCACCTTGCACTCTCTCCCCATCCCTTGACAGCCCTGCAAGACTGAAATTGAGGATGTCTGTGTCTGCTTATACTGTGAGCATCTGATGTCCTTTACTTATCACTTTCCCTACATCTCCCTCAGCATTCTCCCATTGTTGTTGGGCTACCTGTGCTGTATGGTATCCAGTGTATAAAAGACAACATCCTCGCTCACCGTTCTAAACCAGAGTGTAGCAAGCTAGCATCTTCTGGGGTGATAGATATTATATGTATGGGAGCAGAACGCCTCCTACTGGGAGTTTTCCACTTTGATGACATTTCGGAGGTGGTGATAAGTAGCTCTCTTGTCTCCCTCGGGCCCCGGTGTCCAACGGGCACACGGCACGGCCCCGGTGCCGAGTCGTGAGGCGGGTGTGACCCGGAGGACAGTTCGAACGTGAGATTTGTCCAACGTGGGTTTGGTCCTACGTGGGATTGGTCCTACATGGGATTGGTCCAACGTAGGATTGGTCCAACGTGGGATTGGTCCTACGTGGGATTGGTCCTACGTGGGATTGATCCAAGTGGGATTGGTCCAACGTGGGATTGGTCCTACGTAGGATTGGTCCAACGTGGGATTGGTCCAACGTGGGATTGGTCCAACGTGGGATTGGTCCTACGTGGGATTGGTCCTACGTGGGATTGGTCCTACGTGGGATTGATCCAACGTGGGATTGGTCCAACGTGGGATTGGTCCAACGTGGGATTGGTCCAACGTAGGATTGGTCCAACGTGGGATTGGTCCAACGTGGGATTGGTCCAACGTGGGATTGGTCCTACGTGGGATTGGTCCTACGTGGGATTGGTCCTACGTGGGATTGGTCCAACGTGGGATTCCCAGTCCGGGTCAGGAGTGAGTTGGACTGTGGCAGCAGTCCTCAGTAGCCTAATGAACCGTTCCTCCAGCAGCAGACTACCACAGCATTGTGCTGGGCACCACATTTGCTACATTTGAGTGATTTACAGCTAGGTCGATGTATTGTCAACAAAGCATGTTTGACTGATTTAATTGGCACAAGGTTACCACAATAAAGTCAATGCTATGTCTGGCCTTTTTTTTAAGATTTACGAGTTTGAATAAATGAAGCTGTTTATACAAGATCTCTGCCTGTGGGGATTTTCTATGGACTAAGTATGTGGTGGGTTTTTACTGCAACCATTGTCACAATTCCTATGGTGATCTTTTCAGGCCTCTGTTTGATGTGCCTCTGAGCCGTTGTTTGGTGGGGTATGTTTCGCCATAGGCAAGGCAAAGTGTATCTGGTCGAGCCTTCTACTCCACTCCACTTCCCATCATCCCTCTCCGTATCTTAAAGCCTCTTTCTCACTTTTTTTGTTCAGAGGCCCCAGTGATAGATCTTATTAATTATATCTCATTAGTTGCCTTGGAAACTGAGGTGAGGGAACGTGGAGTGTGAGCCTCGGAAATTATACGAAAGAACAGAAAAAGGAAAGAAAGGATGGGGAGAGAGAGAGAGAGAGAGAGAGAGAGAGAGAGAGAGAGAGAGAGAGAGAGAGAGAGAGAGAGAGAGAGAGAGAGAGACGGAGAGAGAGAGAGAGACGGAGAGAGAGACATAGAGAGAGGGGGGGGTGAGAGAGAGAGAGAGAGAGAGAGAGAGAGAGAGAGAGAGAGAGAGAGAGAGAGAGAGCGACAGGGGGATCAAGAGGGGGAGAGAGGAGGAGTGAGAGCGAGAGAATGAGAGAGAGAGAGAGAGAGAGAGAGAGAGAGAGAGAGAGAGAGAGAGAGAGAGAGAGAGAGAGAGAGAGAGGTTGTTGAGGCATCAGCCGTGTGTCAGATTAGCATCATGTGACATTAACACTAGCGATGCTGCCGGGGCCAAGATTCTGCCTTTCATTGCTGGAACGGAAGATAAGCAAGATCTCACAAAGGGAAACGAGGAGAGAAATTGGGGCTGGCTCTCTTCCACCCCTCACCCCCCACCCCACCAACCCCCCTCAGGCCAACAGACTCTCTTTAAGAAAAAAAAAATACAGGTACAGCACAGCATGATGAAAGGAGGAACAAATAGGACAATATTAATTTCCCGTTGCTCTTAAGAGTGCATTACGGCTTGACTATCACACATCAAGAGAAAGGCTGGATTCAGGCTCTTTTGCTCCAGGCCCTCAAAGCCCCCAGCAGCCGGGGGGTAGACACCAGCCACACGTCAATACATTAGCAGCGCTACATCTGCGCGGGTGTTACACCTAAATCAAGGCCCCTCCAAGGATTAGCAGGTCTTTCTTCTCTTGTCTTTCACGTGCTACCTCTTCAGCTTGTTGTTGAATGAACACCGGCCTCTTGATGGATAGCTGCGATCCATCCATCAGGGCCATCATCACTTCTGGTCAATGAGAGTAGGCCGCTCTTCTTAAAAAAAAAAGAAAACCCGCCTCGGTGCAGTGTTGCACGTTGTCCGTTGTGCAGAATGGTCCTTGGAGTAAATTTCATAAGTAGGCAGTGCAAAGCCACAGGAGATGAGTTGCTGTTGTTGTTTAGTCTCAGACTTTCAGGCAGGAAGGCAATAAGGAGGGGTGTGTGTGGCGAGGACGGGGGGGGGACGGGGGGGGGTTGCCCTAAGGTGGCCCCTCCCCTTTCTGGACCCTGCTCCCCGACTCGCTCCGCCTCCCTCCATGGTGGGGGGCATATAGTAGCGTCCCGAATAACAGGAAGTGAGGGGCAGGAAATGGTGTGTTGTCTGCCCACGTTCTCCGGTAGAAGACCTCGACTACGGCCGCTGCACACAGGAATCTGAACTGGCGGGGCTCACAACTTGGCCGCTGTCCATGTGTCTTTATATCGCCACATGGGTTTGGATTTGTTTGTTTTATTTTTCTTTAATCAAACACTGTTCATTTAACTCTTGATGATTTGTAGATTTGGCTTCACATTGATGAAACAAGTAAAGCACATAAACCTGGGAATCAGTTTCCCTTTAGGAGCAGCTTAGGCGTGAGTAAGCAGTGCTGCGGCCGTGAGAGAGTGCTCGGTGGCTCACACGCACAGGGCCTGCCATCAGAGGGGAGGGGGGTGTACGGAGTTGAGTAATTACACTGGGAGTTGAGCATGTTTTATTGAGTGCGAAAGGGCCACCTCTGACATCCAGCCTCCCAGTCTCCCAAAGGTTTGGCCCAAGGGAGGGGACTGACAGAGCCTCCTCATGGCCTCTTCTCAATGAGCCACTTACATGGCAGCCAAATCAACCTGACCCAAAACCATCAAGGAGATGAAGAAGAAGAAGAAGAAGAAGAAGAGATGAATTGTCTCGTTTTGTTCAATATTGAAACATTCTGAATCTATTACGTGTTCATTTTGTAGGTAGGGTGTGGGTGACATTGATTTATTTTCCTTTTTTGTCAAGCTGATGTGATCGTTTCTATGGTGACACAGTCCATTGATCTCTTAGGGACAAACGTCGGGTAAGCACCTTTGAGGAATGCTGGACTGGTTAGCATCAGAGCGGGCCAGGTGGGGGAGATCAAGGTCTTTTCAAAGGTATGGGATGAGATGCATTCTCTCAGGGCTGTGTATGCCAACGGCGTTAAGGCCTACTGGTTTAATTTACATTTAAAACCATCAGCCTTCACATTGAGCCAACGAGACATGGACAGACACGAATGCATTAGTTTGAACCCATGTTTTTGACGTTTCTTACAACTTTATTCTATGGGGTCGATTGTAGGTAAGCAGGCTTCCTCCTGTAGGCGCGAACATCCTTCTCTTTGCACCTCGCTTTCATCTCATTCATGTCTTTCACTATCTTTTCACTCTGTCTTTCTGTCTTAGTATCAACTCACACACACACTAACGCACCCACATCATGATTCAAATGTTACACATCTCCTCTCGCTGGGAGGAGTGTCACACGTCACAACATGCTCTCATCTCTGACAATCATTTTGTACATTTCATATTGATCATCCCACCCTGTTTTTAGGAAGTTATGTCAGAAGTGTGAATAGTTACGGTTCCATAATATGTGAGTAGTTGTGAGTAATACATAATAAATATATATATACACACACATATATTTATATATAAAGTCTGTATGTGTTTGTAAATATGTATATATATATATATATATATATATGTATGCATTTATTTATATATATATATATTTCTATTAAGGGTGTATATGAGTTTGTATATATATACATATATACATAGTGTCTATAAAGTAGCAGAACATTTTGGACGTTGTAATTGAAACATTGTTGTGCTCTTTGCCTGTTGTGATGTGGTTTGTGTGGTTAGTTTCCTAGCGTCGACAGCCATGCGTGGGTAGTTACCTAGGTGATCTCAGGCGGGTTTCGCCACAGTGGGGCTCCGATTCAGACAGCCAGACACCATAATGCCAGTCCATCTGTAACCCATAATGACCGTGTGCCACCAGAACGGGTCATTTTGGCTTTCCCTGCCAGTCAGGGACCGAAGGCCTAGCGCATCCCATAACAGCTGACTCCACCGTCAACCTGTGGTGATGACGGACCTCACCTCTCTGCATTTTCTATCCATAGGGGGAAAAGGTGTTTAGACGTTTCGCTTTTTTGCCGAGCGCTGGGTGTCAGTGATGGATGCGTCCCCTGGGCGTGGGGTAGCTGGGGACTGAGGAGGAGGACAGAGTAAGGGTACTCATGGTATCAGGCTCGGACGGAACCACTGGTACCTTCCCCATGGTATGGGACTATGAGACGTTGTATTATAAAAGCTTGTCTGTCTTTAAGTGGAGCCAGCATGGTTTCCCATAGGGTGAGTAATGGGGGAATTATCACCGTTCTTTGTTCTATAAGCCTCAGAACATATGAGTAGAACTATGGTTTTGGTGAACTAGAATAAGCCGTTTATGTTTGGCAACATAACAGCTTTCTCAACAACGTGTTTTACTGTAGGATCATTTGCCAAAGTTACAGGGTGTCATTCAAAGAAGACATTAATTATATCCAAGACAACCTAGATTGCCACCTTGGGGACCTAACACCGATAATGCTGCACACCAGCGGCTCAATCACAAATTGCTGTCAGCCAGTTTGAAAGGAACCAAAGGATTTTAACCCTTTAGGGTGTCGGATAACATTTATACATCCAGAACAATACAACTCCGTATTCAGTTTAGCGTTTTGGGAAATTTGAGATTGATGGTTTGATGGGCCATGACTTTTCCATGACTTTCATTATTTGTTGTTGAATACATAACTTCTCTAATATGTTCTATCAATCTCTCTCTGATCGATGGTGTCTGCCTAATTCAAAATCGTATTCGAATTGTTGGGCCTTTTTTTCACTTTTGTCTGGATCTGCAAGGCATGCATTGTATATGCCCGTTCCCTCTTTGTAGTTTGAATGATTGGACTGCACGAGGCAGGTCCTGTTTACACCGCTGCGCTGCCGTTAAGTGAGAAGCTTGGGCTTCCATTGACTCCAGCTGCGGTGGAAGTGCAGCTGGGCAGATAAGAAGACCTCACGGGGCTCCCATCCTCCCTGGATGCGCTGGAGAGAAGGCAACACAGAGCTCTCCCATTCTTTGATGTGCCTTCAGAAACATGAGCGCTGTTATGCTAAAGTGTTGTATTAACTCTCTCGGTTTTCTTTCTCTCTTTTCTCTCTCTCTCTCTCTCCTCTCTCTTTCCACTTCTCTATCCCTCGCTCTTGCTCTTCTACCCAGGTCGTGGTGTGAGCCACTCAAGCGATAGAAAAAGTGTGCGCGAGCGAGAGAGAGAGAGACGGCGAGAGAAGAGTGCTGTACAATGTGCTAGAAGAAGAGCGAGGGCGAGAAGAGAGCTTGGTTGTTTGTTCTGATATTGTCGAGGTGTCGGAGAGAACGGACAGGACGCAGCCATGGGGAGGAAGAAGATACAGATCACCAGGATCATGGACGAGAGGAACAGGCAGGTCAGTGTTAACACACGCACACACACACACACACACACACGCACACGCACACGCACACGCACACGCACACGCACACGCACACGCACACACACACACACACAGGCAGGTCAGTTTTAACACATACACACTCACACACTCCCATGCCTTAAAACACAAACACACACACATAAATATACACAAACACAAACAAACACGCACAAACACAGGCCGGTCAGTCTTAACGCACACACACACACACTTGCACATACACGTACACACACACACACACACACACACACACACACACACACACACACACACACACACACACACACACACACACACACACACACACAGGCAGGTCAGTGTAAACACACACACACACACTTACACATACACCTAGACACACACACACAATCAAATCAAACACACAAACACTCTCAGATCCACAAACACACATAAACACGCACAGGCAGTTCAGTTTATTGTGTGTTGACAAACTACCACCCCTCCACACCCACAGCTACGAACAAACACGCACACATGCATGTACACACAAATACACACACGCACACACGCGCACACACACAAACAAGAAACTACACCATGGATGTTGGACGTGTTTTTTTCCACATAATATTTTCCGCAATAAGTTCCACCAATGAAATATATATTTTTATAGATTTCAATCTTTTTCAAGCCCATGATTGGCACGCTCTCTCACTCTTATACAATCACACACACACACACACACACACACACACACACACACACACACACACACACACACACACACACACACACACACACACACACACACACACACACACACACACACACACACACACACACAAACAGACACACACAAACAGATAAATGCAAATATTGAAACATTAAGCGTTTCAATCTAAATCAAATAATGATACAAATCGAGACACAATGGACTGCAACAAAAGGCATCAGCCTCTGTTTCCCTCCTCTGGCCCTGTCTCGGGCTACGAGCGCTGCGAGCAGACGAACCTCGCCGCCAGCTAAACAGGGAGCATGACATTCCAGCGTCAGCGCGTGGAGCTGTATTTACACCCTCTGCTTCCCCCGTTGCCACCCTGCAATTTCCAGCCCGGATAACTTGACTAGGCAGCTAGAGAGCGCCGTGCTGCAGCGGGCGCACGGGAGGGGGGGGGGCGGTAGCGTGGGAGTCAGCGGGGCCGCCCTCTCCACACGGCCGGGCCCCTGGCCCCGTGGCACGGCACTGCCGCTGCCCTGGCCTCTGTGCTGCTGGCTCCTCTGTGTGCGTGTGTGTGTGTGTGTGAGTGTGTGTGTTTGCAGCTTCTCGGTAGCAATTAGGAGCCGCCGCGGCACCGCGACGCCCTCTCATTTGCAGGGCGGGTCAGCGGGACACACAGCAGCCCTCTTCGGCCTCAGCCCTGCCGGCTTCAGGCCGGCCACAGAGGGGACAGCCGTGGAATTGACCCATGTCTGCCGCCGATAAATATAAACTCAGAGGAACCTATGTACGACACAGCCCGGGTCTGTCTGGAGCGGCCCTGGATCTCTATAGTGGGACGGCTAGCGCCGTGTTTGTTTTTAGATCCCCTAGGCACCCTTTGAGCGGAGAGCTAAATTGAGATTTCGATTTTGATGAGTAATGCTCAGTGCTTAACTATGCTGTTAAGCATAGAATGAATCTCGTTAAGCACGGGAAAAAAACGCACGAGAAACACTCTTCCATAAGAATCGATGTTATTGCTGCTAAAACAAACAGAACATTACATCCGCGCTCCCCACATAAGGTTGCTAACACAAGGCTCGGTGTTGCTACCATGGTGTAATTGATTACTACCTCATTACCGCCATGTCTCTTGCTGTGATTTAACGGTGTTACCAGTCCGCCCAAGTGAGAAACAAAATGGAAACAATGGACCAATCACAATTACAGCTGGTCCTGGGTGGGATCCAAACCAGAGGGTGAGGGGCCAGGGACACTTTACTGCATTCCATGACTGGTGACTGTGTGTGTGTGTGTGTATTTGTGTGTGTGTTTGTGTGTGTGTGTGTGTGTGTGTGTGTGTGTGTATTTGTGTCTGTGCTTGTCTGTGTGTGTGTGTGTACGTGCATCGGTGAAGTTACATAAAATCTGGATTGCCTCAGATTGCTTCGGCAATCAGGGCAACCTTTTGAATATTCCACATAAAGCGAACAGAGGGTATTTCTTCTGCCGTTGTTTCTTCGGGAAACAGAAAATGCTTAGGGAGACATTGCTTATTAAAAACTCCTCATTGCCAGCGTTGATTTTTAGGGATCTGATTTAAAGTGACGCGCTGTAAGTTTAGTGAGAAAGTTTATCGTTAGAGCACTTCTCCTTCATAGTGTGTTTAGCTGGCTCAGCAAAATAATTACTATGACAATAGACCGATGTGCTAAAATAAAGCTTTAGTGTGCTGTGATTCATATGTGTGTATGTGTTCTGTACATGGTATATATATGTATATATATAAATATGATATATATCTTTTTTCCACGGGCCATGGAGCCCAGAGTACCGTCTCCCAGGGGTGTTCTCATACCCAAGAGGGGAACACTCATTAGCATACAGGCCCCATTGTCGGGAGACAATTTGAATATTTATCGGCTTCACTCCAGTGCTAGCTAAGCGCATTCATAGTATTAAAATGAAAGAAGGCATTAAGTGTGGTAATTAAATAATGTGGCAGTGGGAGACATTGTGTGGGGACAGCGGGGTCCCCTTACATTATCGCTACAAGTGCTTGGGAAGGGCTGTTAACCTTTCAGGATTTATACTGCCACGCGTGGCATTGGCTGAAAAGGGCTGTAATTGCGCTATCTATCATAACAAATGGATTCTCTTCAGAAGCCCATTGGTGCACAATAGGGACACAGCGCAAAGTTAGTTTGTCGCATTTAGTTCATCGTCAAAAAAGATGGTGCAAGTTTGTTCAGTAATTGCTGCTTGAAAACTGTGGCCGGAATCAATGATATCAATTATGATTTAGTGGTAACAATTATAATAATGGTCAATATCTGCAGGCTGTGTTGGTCTATGGTTGTCCATCGATGAGCCCAACAGCGGATCACTATTGCAATGAAAAAAGACAGTACCGTGACGCTTATCAGAAGACGTTAGAGAGCCGCACACCACAACCACATCCGCAGTTGTGAACACTCTGGGAAGATAAATGTGCCGCTGAAGAAACTGTAAAACTCTGCATGCCTCCAGTAGTCCTATTATATTCCACCATAAGAAAACAAGAAATGATTTACAAAGCGGGCACATTTCCTCCTACGTTTACTTCCCAAACAACCATCCGAATAAAACCCAGGTTGATCAATTTCACAGAAGTAAGAGATCTCCAGACTTTTTTTCTAAAAATAAATGGCTCTCCATTGTGTCGCCGGACCGACCCGTGGATGTCGGGCCGCTGAACCGAGCGGGCCCACCGTCGCAGCGTGATTACACCGGGCATGGGGGCTTTGACTAATGAATAGTACAAAATAAGCAGGGCCCATGGCACGCTGCCTCCCTATGAGCGCGTGCAGGGGTCCTTCACCTAGTGAAATGGAAGAATGATGATAGGGGAAGAGAGAGGGTGTACATTAGCCTGGTTATGTTGAGGGGGTGAGGAGGGACCGTGGTGGGGGGGTTGGAGCTTAGTGAGTGGTGATGTACAGTGACGTCCTTTGGATGCCATTAAGCAGGCTCACTGGGGGTAATTGCCCAAGTCATTAAAAGTTTGATGATTTCGCTGCTGGGTGGAGGGTTGCCTGCCCTTGCTGTGGCTCATTTTGATTTTTTTTTTCTTTCTCTCTCTGGCACGTCAAATGCCTATGGGCATAGAGCTCTGCTTGCTCTATCTAACTCTCTCTCTCTCTCTCTCTCTCTCTCTCTCTCTCTCTCTCTCTCTCTCTCTCTCTCTCTCTCTCTCTCTCTCTCTCACTCTCTCTCTTTCGCACACGCGCTGTCTCTCTCTGGGGAGCGAAACTGCCGATCCCTCCCATTTTTTTCAGACTTCGCTCATTAGTGAAGTCCTACAAGGCGTCATTATTGACAGGTGGATGGTGTGTTGATAGTAAATGTGCCGAACAGTGAAAATCTGTAGACGTAGAGATCGCCTCCCTAGACACTCGTCCTGCCTGCCACTCTGTCCCCGCACCGACGCCGCGACGCTCTCCTCCGTTCAGATCACCCTCAGTGTTATTGATTAGATCCATCGCAAGGCGACATGCCTTCACTATTCTGGGACGCGCCCGCTGCACCCGCTGTAAGACAACTGGCCTACTTTCACCGGGTTGCAAGGTCAGTTCCACCCAGTGGTCCCTGTTGTCGGCATGGGGCCGTATCCCAGGGCCCCTGCCGTCTCCCTGATAGAGCTGATCCAGGCGGACAGCAGGAGCGGCCCCCGTCTCCTCTCGGGCCCCGGCCCCCGTAACACGGCCGCGGCCCGGCCATGAGCAGGGGGCGGCTGCCACGGGGCCTGGGTCACTCCGCCAGCTGGTGCCAGGCAGGAGTGTGTGTCGGCCCCGGCACCGCTCTCCGCCACGGGGGCCTTCAGAGCTGACATAAGGAGCCCTCGCGAGGCCCCGGGTCCCCACCCCGACTGAAGGTGTCAGTGACTCATGCCCTGGCATCCATCTCAGTCCCAGATGTCTTGTTTGTCATCCTGGCTCCTCCGCACCCGGGGTTAGACAGTGATAGACCGTGTGAGTGACACCCAGTGTGTGTGTGTGTGTGTGTGTGTGTGTGTAGGAGGGGGCGGGGGGGAGGGGGCTGCCTGTGCATCTTTGTGTATTGTCTGTGTACTTTGTTCACCAATGGTTTACTCTTTCAGAATACGGATCTATCTAGCGTCCAGGGCAGGTCATTAGAGGAAATACACAAAAAACACTGTGACCTTCATTTATTCACATTGAGTCAGCTGTAATGCGTCATGTCATCCCCTTCTTTCATGGTACCGATTAGTAGGGTAAAATGAAATGGTTTCAAAGTAAACTGGCGAAAAGAGACTGTTACAATACCTCAGCCATGTGCGTTATAGGTTGAATGTTTGATCATTATAGTTTCATAACGTTCTTCCTTTGGGCCCATATAACTAAAGCATAATTGTTACTGTGTTACCTCTCCGTTTTTAGATCCACCAGGTATCATCCCTGATTGTTTATTTGTATTTTTACAAATTTTTGTTTTATCAGTATTTTGATTTATTTATCGCTTCTACATCCGAAACGTTCATATGAATAATCGCGCTGAAAAATACTTTATTTGATTTCTTTAGAGCTGACGTTGATGGCTGGCATTTTTGCAGAATTTAATTAGCAGCAATTTTAAATTAACATCTCAGTCTCTCACTTGTCAGATATTGAGAAACAGTCACACTTATGACTTTATTCATTTCTAAAAAGTAAGACATAGTCACAAGACAGATGGGTCTTTGTCTTACCGTATAACTGATGCGTAGTTTGTTGCTCAGTGCATACAACAATAAACTTTGGTCTAATACTGAAATGACTCATCAACATCAACAAATGGTTTCAGTGCCTCTGGTTACCTGAGAGATGTTCATCCTCCAGGGCTGCAACACACAGGGTTGTGATGTGGACCAACGGAAAAGTATTTCTGAAACGACGATGTTGATGTTGAGTCAATGTTGTGGAATAAACACGCTCAAACGTTCATGGCCTTTACATAAAACACTACATGACTTCTGTTATTGTGTTCAAGGTTAGTGCTCTGCATTCAGAAATGCACTCTCTCCCCCCCCCCCCCCCCCCCCCCCCCCCCCCCCCCCCCCCCGTTGTATGCAGCTCCAGAGGCTCCTGGGGGGGGGACGGGGTAGAGGCTGCAGGGCGGGGGTGAGATGGGGGTCGTGTGGAGGTGAGGTGGGGGTCACGGGATGAGTGTCGGTGAGGCGCGGCAGCAGAGGGTGAAATGAAGCGATGGCTGGGTCAGCAGCCCCCGCTCAGGGCTCCCATCCATCCAGGTGGAACAGAGCCCTCCCTCCCATACCTCACTCCCTCCCAGCCGCCGGCCCCTCGTCCTCCCCCTGCCACTGGGAGGGGACATGGGCCTGGCTTAGCACGCCCGTTCATCTGCTAAAGAGCATACACTTTGTTAATCATTTCCACCCGTACGACACTCACCGCTTGCCGCGTGGTTAAGCCAACAAACAAATTATGCAAACCTCTAAACACCGCCGGTGTGACAGCTAGACAGGCTCTAGGGTTGGTTATTTACAGTGCCGGAGGCCTGGGTTAACTAGGGTGAAGCCGCTCATTCTAACCAGGGGTGGACTGAACGTATTCGTCTGTTTGAACCCATATTTTAACATGCAAGACAAGCAACTGACACTTATTGCCGTCTAGTTCCATGAAGCAGATCGTCAAAGTGGATCTACGAATGCTTTTTTGCAATTTTCAAAAGGAGACGCACAGTTATTCTGTGGTCGGGTCAGGGGAACATGCCTTGTAGCTGTGTTGTTTGTCTCTTTAACACCGTGTCCTTTTCCGAACGCCGTTTTCCTGTTGGTGCGTCAGATGAGATCACCTGGGACCAGGGCACTGAATAGATAATGGCAGAAGTAAAGGCTGCCATGTTGGTGTATGTGTATGCGTGTGTGAGTGTGTGTGTGTGTGTGTGTGTGTGTGTGTGTGTGTGTGTGTCTGTGTGGAGAGAGCCTGGATAATGGCCCTGTCTAATTACCTGCATAAATGATTTGAAATTCATTTTTCACAGTGTGAGTGACCACCCCATCTGCCTGAATGGTACCATTGATGCTATAGAGCTCATAGAGCTTAGACCGCATTATGCTAGTTTCGAAGAGGGGCTAGCCACGCGCTGTGAACAACTTGAACAAAGCCGGCTCATCTGTTCGACTCTCCTCTTTTAGTAGGTCAGTAAAATGGATGGAGAATAAAGAGACTCATCCTCTCCGTGGCGGTGATCCACATCTCGCGTAGTGGGCTTTAAACGAGACTCTACCTCTGGCTGGCCCCTTCTTTTCATTCATTTAGAGTTTTTCTAAACATCACCTGGAAGCCCATAGCTTGTACATTAGCTGGGAAAAAATGCTCTGCAGTCCTAAACGTGCTTCTTGTTGTTGGTGTTATAGCAAAACATCAGCTCCGAGAGAGTGGCACGGTGCAGGAAGGGCGGTGTAACACAGGGATATGTGTTGGGTAGTCTGAGATGATGACCGCAGAGAGAGAGGGGCGGCAGAGATACTGAAGCCACTCTGCAGTGAGGGCTTGGGTTACGATCAGGAGTGATGCATGACCCGTGCGTCCCATGTGAGGGATCACGTTACAAGGCTGGTGGTTTGGGGCGCACGCAGCCAGGGGCTGAGGCAAATGTATGAGCCCCCATGTTGTGGCCAAAGCTCTGACTCAGCTCGCTCACTGCAGCCTCTCGCCCTGACCTCTGGTCCCCTCGCCAGAGACGTTTCAGACACACACACCGGTGTAGTGGGTCGCCTACCGGAGGGCTGCTGCTCCGTTGTGGTTTTCTTATGAAGGGGCCACTGTGATGAAGCCTCTCTCTGACTTAGTCTTCGGTGGTGTGCATAGTATTCACGGTTCATTCATTTTATCATGCCTCTGCTGTATCTTGAAAGAGTATGAATGGTTTAACTATAGCTATAATAACATCTGTTGTATTGTATGATTGGTGTGGTACATTTAGTGTAATTGAATCTACAAGGGAACAGATAGATGTGGAGAAGAGCAATGGTCCAGCATCCATACACTGTTATCCTGAAGATATCGACGGTTTCAATAATTGATTCAATAAGTATCCTCTCCATGTCACAATGTGAGGTTTTGTCTTCCCTCTGCCCCTCAGGTGACCTTCACGAAGAGGAAGTTTGGCCTGATGAAGAAGGCCTACGAGCTGAGCGTACTATGTGACTGTGAGATAGCCCTCATAATTTTCAACAGCTCTAACAAACTGTTCCAGTACGCCAGCACGGATATGGACAAAGTGTTGCTGAAGTATACCGAATACAACGAGCCCCACGAGAGCAGAACCAACTCAGACATCGTAGAGGTGAGTGTCGGCCCGCCGGTCAAACTTCATGTTCATTATATGCTGCACTTTTCTACGTATTTATAGAGTTATTTCATGTCATTTTGCTGCTTAAGCGTAGAATTGTTTTGATATGCGAGCAAATCTCAGTTAATGCTTGACTTGGACCAGGGGTCACCAACCCACGTTGATCTGAGGCAATCGGAGATCTCAGCCAAAAAGCCAGAAGAAGTTCAACTTCTTATGCTTAATGCGCTATGACACAAATATCTTAAGATATAAAAAACACGAGAGAGAGAGAATACCAACAGCTTCCGTTTGTTCAGATAGAGTGCAGGAGGTCTGCTTTCTCTGATAAGTCCCAAGTCGTCTGGAGTCCGTCAACCACCGTGGAAAAGCTATCTCTGGGCAGGCTCTGCACACAGTTGCTGCGCGACCGCTAAACCCTTCGCTGTTTCCCACCAGATACCGTACCTGCAAAAAAACACCATAGCTGTATTTCCCCTACTGTTCCTCTGGACTTAGGCCAGACATGTGGGAGAGAACAGGCTTGTTGCTAGAGCAGTTTGTAACAAACTGAGTAGGTTTCTCTTCCGTTGACATGTTGTGAAATCCTCCTGGCGCTCTTCAAACACTCCAAGTCGCTGGGCTTTGTCCCTGCATGCCTGCACATTAGTGGTAGAAGACGCCACTCATTAGGCCACTCTAAAATACTGTGCCAAGCAGATAATGAACAGCCAATGGAAATTATTTGGCGATACATCGTGCTCCAAATGTCTTTTCAGTGACACACTCGAATCCTGTTGCTTGTGGCGCAATGTCTCTCGCTCTGCAGACTAAATGAAAAGCACAACATGGGTCCCTTCATGAAACAACAACCCTCAAATGAACCTGGCCTATTGTTGAGTAATAATAATCACATGTTTACCCTGGACCATGTCCATGGACTACCATGTTATAATTATTATCATCATTATCCTGATTACAAAACATCATTGAGGATAGCAGATTAGCGGGACTGAGTGGTTCGTGGGGGTCTCTTCTAAATCGCTCACTTAAAAGTGTCGGGGCCAGACTCATAAAAAAGAGTTTGGCCGGGCAATCTCTTATTCATGACTCTGCTGTGCTGGTGAATTACTTGCTTGGCAGAGCTGTGAGAGAGTGCAGCTCGGACATCTAGAGAGGCCGTGCAGTCAACCCCCTCCATCAAGGCACTCCTCGGAGGCAGGGCTCACCTGGATTAAAAATACATGGGCCGCACGCCTTGCTCACGTAACAGTGACCATGTGTGTGTCTTCTGTTTTCCTTTTACTCACAGTACTCATGACGGATGTAAAGTTACCCTTCTACCGGGAGAAGAGACTTCTCTAGAAAATTATGATTTTGCTTCGTTCTTGTATGCGTCACCCTACAAATATGAGGCCAAACATGCACTTTCTTGTGCTTTGGGCTCAACCCTTTACCCTACCTGTGCACGCGGGTGTGCGCCCTCACTCCCAGGAACACAGAACATTCTGTACCGACCGTGAGGGACGCACCAGGGAAGGGTGGGACATACCTAGGGAGTCTGAGGACAAACGCCAGCGAGATGTTGACTTCCCTCTCTGCCCCTCTGGCCGCTCTCAAGGAGGCTGCCCTCTGCTGCACTAAAGCCAGGACAATGTCTCGTTGTCCCTGCTCACTCACTGGGCCGGCATCAGTGCAGATACGCAGCGCACATCGCCTCCCTCCAGCCTTGCTGGCTGTGTGGCTTCAGAAGTGAAGAAGCAGAGCAGAAGTAACCAACCTCATCCAGGCAAGGTCCAATTCAGTGTAGGCACAGTATTTGCCACAGACCCTCACAAACACACACAAACCCTCATGCACACACACACACACACACACACACACACACACACACACACACACACACACACACACACACACACACACACACACACACACACACACACACACACACACACACACACACACACACACACACAACCCCACGTTTTTACTTGACTGGGTTGCAGCACTATAACCAATGTTAGTGAGCTGGTAGCTCTTTGTATTTATTGGTCCACTCTTGGCAATGGTATCACATGAAACAATTGCAGTACTGAACATGTAGAAAAACATTGGTGTGTAAAACCAATGCCCTAACCCGCCGAGGAACCGTGGTCTTGATATGGAATGAAGGGCAACTAATGGCATATGATGGGATCCCCTTGGTTCTCTCCCCCTCTATCCCCTCTCTTCTCTCCTCTCCCGATCTACCCCTCAATCTCGCTCTCCTTCCTATCCCTCTCTCTCTCCTCTCTCTCTCTCCCCTCTTACTCCCCTCTCTCTTTCTCTTTCTCTCTCTCACGCTCTCTCTCTCTCCTCACTCTCTCTCTAAACGCTCTCTCTCTCTCGCTCTCGCACTCGCTCTCGCTCTCGCTCTCTCTCTCTCTCTCTCTCTCTCTCTCTCTCTCTCCCTCTTTATCTGTTGAAATGGGCCTCACATGGACACACTTACTATGGACACTTATCTCAATAAATGTAAATTGAATTAAACCAATAATCTACATGCAAACAATCATGTGCTCGTTTCCCTTGACAAAGCAAAGAAGCAAGCGAGCAGTCGGGCCATATCCTTCAGGAAGCAGGCCGTTGATATTCCTTGTGAGCAACCCAGAATCAAAGGTCACATTCTTGCTCAGTAGTACCATCTGTAGATAGAGGCCCAGGCCATGCAGTCTGTGAGAACACGCTCTGTTTTCCACAGATGGATGCGTGCCCGGGCCACAGTCTGATAAGACAGCCGGGCTCTCTGGGCCTTCTGAAGGGGCAGCATAGAACTGGATGATAGGGAGAATCTTGCGATGATAAACGACATGAGATGCAATCAAAGCGAAGATGTAATCAAACTAATACCTATTTAAGAGTTAGTGCTGCATCCTAGGTATAGTGCAGGGTATTCTGGTGGCTAAGCAGTCTGACTCCCAGCCTAAGGGTACCAGGTTCAATCCCCCCTTTCCATAGCCTGCCTTTAGATTCTTGAGCTTTAGATGCCTTACCCTACATGCTCTTGTTTTGTACAGATTGTTCAGACCTCACAGGAACATACTTTGAGATGGTCAGAGACAAGAGAGACGCACAAACACACATAAACACACGCGCGCGCACACACACACACACACACACACACACACACACACACACACACACACACACACACACACACACACACACACACACACACACACACACACACACACACACACACAACACACACCCACACTCTGCCTAGTTTTATTATTGAATGATCTCACGAGAATCACATTTATTTGGATCATCAAAATATATGTAATACGATTACCAATATCAAAGTAATACGTTGCAATGTGTTTATCAATAGGTTGCAATCCTTATGAAATCACATGGAACTATATACACCGGACACAATTACATCCACATTAAAGCCACACATTCACATATACACCAATGTATTACCAAATCAATATCAAACTATAGTTGTTTCCGAATGTTTATCTTAATGGACATTATTCGGGTTTTAGGTCAATTTAATATTCCTTGCTTATCAGATTTAAAGATAAACTATTTATGGATGACCATATCCTAATATGTCACTTTGTTTGTATCTGCTATCTGTTTGATTTTCATCACAAAGAAAATGTTGTTGTTTTTGTAGTGTTTCACATTTGATTCGTTTTGTGTTGCAAATGAAAAGAATGCTGTTGGTCAATTCATTAATCAAATCACCTCCTCATCATCTTCCAGGGATTTCATTTGATTTTCTCCGTCTTCTTCACTTGATGACACAATCACGATGACTAGATGCATTCATGGCTTCAAATATCTTGAAATCAGATCAAATTCCCAGACATTATCTGACAACGACATTAGTTTCATTTGATTCAAATCTAAGGTATGTGTCAGGGTGTATTTAATTAGAGATCAGAGAATATAATTGGCATTTAGTTGCCACCTTATCAAATCCATTCGTTTAGGAAATGTCATATTTATTGAATTTGATTCCTTGGCTAAATTAAATATGAGATGCAGACTTGGGATACAGACGGCTCATAATCTTAGGCTGAGTGCCTCAGCCGGGTTTCATCTGTGAACAAACCAAGCATTCATAGGGAAATGCATTTTGTCTACTGTATTCCCAAAAGAGATGCCCTTTTATTCACTTCAGAAAGAGGAAATGCTTTGTCTGTATTTATGTACCGTTCTTTGGTAAGCAGTCTATTAATTTTAGGATAATCTGAGTGGGAAAATAACATTTCCATTTCATTTTGAGTTCACCATTGTTATCATTGCATATTGTCCCAGACGTGAGCGTCTTCATTCAGATGTGCAGATTCTGACCACAGTATAATGTCAGGCTGGATACTCAGTCTTTCCATATGAATGGCGCCTTTTCTTTCCATTGTCTACTATGGTGCTCAAATTATGAACTGAAGTCCCATATCCATATTTCTAATCCATTCTGCACATCTTACTCTAACTTCCGCTTATTGTTTTGAAACAGAAGATATACAAACAATACGGCTATGATTGCAATTACATTTAAACGAGGAAAAGTGTGTTTGGCTATTACAAACTCTAAGGTGTCTGTTTCACCAGCCTTGTGTTGTGAAGGGAGGCAGGGATTAGACACATAGTGTCTTCACAGTGTCAATCACAGTCTGCACACTGATTAAGGCCCGTTTCTATCATAATAAATGTAAATTGGCACATCTGCCATGGTGGGCTAGCTGTCCAGGCTCTTCAATTAGCATGATTGATCAATTATCTGGCTGCTTGTGGCTCCGTGGAAACAGAGCTATGGGATGAGAGGAGATGGAGAAAATGACACAAATAAGTGTCTATACTGTGTAAACCGTTTAAAACCCCCTTAGGTGTAAGGAATGAATCGACACATAAAGTGGTGTGCAAGTGGTATTCTTGGGTCATCACTTATATAAGGTACTCCTTATGAATACAAAATACATCCTAATACTCATTAACCATATGATTCATCTAATAGAAAAGCCTAGGCTGCATTGCATCTCTTCAGTCCCAACAAAGATTCTCAACTGATCCAATTGTACAAAAAATCAGTTAGTGAGGTACCACAGAGAGCAAAATAGTCACTGGATGCTTCGACAGACTGAGAGTGTGGGACACAGTATTACTTTTACAACAGTTCGATTTTAATTTGAAAAAATGGAGTCCCAGAACTGTTCAGAACCGCGGTGGCATGTTTACCCAGGTGCACATCCTGTTTAGTGTTATTGGTGAAGACATTAAGACGATGATGAGCATATTTAATTTCTGCATTTAAACCTTGGCAATCGTGTGTGTGTGTGTGTGTGTGTGTGTGTGCGTGTGTGTGTGTGTGTGTGTGTGTGTGTGTGTGTGTGTGTGTGTGTGTGTGTGTGTGTGTGTGTGTGTGTGTGTGTGTGTGTGTGTGTGTGTGTGTGCGTGTGGGGGGGTCTGTCTTTAGAAATTATACCAAATTATGTCTTTACAAAATAATTAAACTCAATGTAGCCTCTGTGGTGTGGGATGTAGCCTACATCTTAATCAAGTAGAGAAACAAACAATGTTCCTGTGGTAATTCTCTGGCCTCAAAAGACAATTCAATGCTTTCAAATATCAATTGGTGATCTGCATTACCTTGGAGATGAGAATGAGATGAAATATCCCGACTACAGTTTCTCTCTAATCTAGCGGATGTGATTCGGTTCAAGTCAACACAACATGTTCTGTTCCATGTTTTTTATGTTCTAGTCACCGGGTTTAGGTGCTGCTTCGTGGAAAATTCAGAGTGAGGCGGTGCTAATGATGTTGTAGCTCATGCTAGGTTTCAAAGTGCCCCTCTTTGTGGGACAAGGTCTCCTACTCCTCTGGGCTTTTAGTGAAAAGGGTCACCACTCCACTTTATTTTTTTTCTCTCTCCATCCCTCTACAGTGTTACAAAAGCAACAGTGGTTGAAATCTCGTTGTATTTTATAGAGCGAGCTATTCCGGCTCGCTTTTGCAAAAAAAAAAAAAGGATAAATGATTATTGTTAGTCCGTTGCCATGGGAACACCCTCAGAATACCGGAGCGGGATCGAGCCCTTAAGATTTTTAATTTGGTTTAGAAAAATAATGCCCATTGGTGTGTGTGTGTGTGTGTGTGTGTGTGTGTGTGTGTGTGTGTGTGTGTGTGTGTGTGTGTGTGTGTGTGTGTGTGTGTGTGTGTGTGTGTGTGTGTGTGTGTGTGTGTAACATTCTGTATTTCATGACAACACAGCCTCCCCTTGGATTTGATCCCTTCCCCCCCCCTCCCTTTCTTTCTCTTTTTTTTTTCACGCACGTACGTATGAGTAAGCACTCCTTTGTGATCCTTGTTACCAGGCTACTGTAGAGAGAGTTTTTGATTTTGCCACATGAACTTCACTGACGTCAGGGCAACCGAGATGTTGTGCAACTCTATGCTCTCGAAGCACTGCAGGATAAAGGAGGTACAAAAATAAAATAAAGCAACACAAGGACCATTTCGGTGAGGAAGATCAGGTCTCCTGATCTTCCTCAGGTCTCCTGATCTTCCTCACCGACATTGTCCTTGTGTTGCTTTATTTTTTAAACATCATCTCCAACATTTCCACCGGGATGTTGGGTACGAGCACACGCCATCAGGAAAAAATCGCGTCCAAACCAAACCAAACTAGTCCTTGTCACGTTTCTTTGCTTTCTCCACAATCACTCTACTAACCTGGTCGAACGGGTCTGCATTATTACCTTCTGGGGGCACCCCGGTGAAGCAGATCCCAACCTGTCTCTGCAGGGATAAGACGAGGCTTGCACGGCCTATTCTCTCCGCTTTTGGCAGCTTGGCACGTTCCTTTAATATGGGAACTCCAATGGGACTCCAGTGACACATGCAGTATTTACTGTTGCTCATTACACTTCTCTTGTAATGAGCTACACAGAGTCTGACAGCTAACATCATTGTTATGTCAGTTTGTTTTTACTGTTTGGCGCTGCGTTGTAGTAATTGATGCTGAGGAATTCAGTTGTTGTTGTTGTTGCCCTTCGGGTGGGAAACGATGCTTCGGTTTGGGATTTCAGCGCATGTTGGTTCACTGTTGATTGTCGTCTATCACGGCGGATCATACAGAAGTGGACACGTGTGTCATGTTTTAAATTGTTTCAATCCTCACCCGTCAGACACCTGTCACAGAGTGCACACATTACAAAATGGGTCACACATTAGCCTGACCTAATTCAGCGTGATCTAGTTATATTACATCCAACTGCACGTCGGATGGGAGCACTAATCGGTAGCTCTACTACGTAGGAACTACTACAGACAATGGGAACTTCATGTCCACCCAAAACAGCAGCAACAGGGCCCCAGATCCTTTGTTCCTCATTAACCTTGGGGGGCCCGGTGAACAGAAGGAGCTCAAGTAGTCAAAGTATTCTCTTTGCACTCGCTTGTGAAGCATTCTACTTGCCCTTGGACCCGCATCCTCCTCCTCCACCACCTCCACCACCATCACCACCACCCACCCCCACCGCTCGCCGTCTCCCAGTATGGGGTGTGGTGCGGCCGGCCCCTCCTGCCCAGGGGCGAGGACAGAGCAGTGCCTGCTGGGAGGAGGGCGGCGTGGGGGTGAGCTGGCACCACGCCACCCCTCCCCCGGCTACCTGGCTGCCCGACCAGGGGCCAGAGCGGAGCCGGCCCGGTGCCGTTCAGATTGATGAGGCTGGGTCTGTGCGAGCAGGTGTAGGGTGTTCCGCTGCAGACTTCCTGCTGGCACTTCCTGCCCTTCTGTGTGTCGACTCCCGCGCCCGGATCGGGCCAGGCGCTCCCGCCCGGCCTGATCGGAACTCCTAATTGTCCTTATGAATATTTTAGATGCCGGCAGCAATGAGAGTTGAGGGTGGGGGGCTTCGGTTTCAGGGCCCATGACAGCTAATGATCGACCCAATGACCAGAGAGAGAGAGAGAGAGAGAGAGAGAGAGAGAGAGAGAGAGAGAGAGAGAGAGAGAGAGAGAGAGAGGACGATGAGTGGAGAGAGAGAGAGAGGAGAGAGAGAGAGAGAGAGAGAGAGAGAGAGAGAGAGAGAGAGAGAGAGAGAGAGAGAGAGAGAGAGAGAGAGATCATCTGCAATAATTAACCATCAACATTTGTTGAGGCAGTACCGTTATCATCTTGGTTGCTCTGACATAAATGTTCATGTTAATTCAAGTATTAATTTATACGTTAATAATGTATAAATGAATACCACTACTGTAGTAAACATGAACCCCATTAGTTAATGTTTACTAGACCATTAGTTTACTTAATTGTTACCAAATGTCTCTCCTCAACAGTTAAGAGGAATACGACTTGTAACTCTAACTGTAAGAGGAGTTAGGAGTCTCTGGTTTCCCTTAACAAGCTTCGACTTGCATGCTTCTTCCTGTTACTTGCCTCTACTTCCTGTGTACCGGTTGAGCCAAATCCAAGCACATTTTCCTGTTCTTCCTCTGTAGGCACATGAGGAGGACATCGGTTAACCACTCAAAAGCCACTCAAAGCTTGGTCGCTTCCGTCGTTCAGACGAGGCCTACAGCAACTCACTCTCTAATGGGCCAGCACAAGCCTCCTGTTTGGTCATTTAAATGTTCTATATTTGTCAGAGTGACACCCCAGTGGGTCAGACGCAGATACATAAAAGAATGGATAAGTATGATTATGGACTTAGACAAAAGGTTGTTTTTGTACATAGCGCATAGCTAGTTTAAACAATTGTAACCCAGATTAGGCTCTGCTATTTTCATCTATGTCAATTGTGTTATTATCCATTTCAAATATTACGAAGATTCCCCTGTTTCGTACAATACAATAGTTTCACTGAAGTGCTTCCCCTGTGTTCCTTCTCTTCCTGCCAGCCGTCACTAGACAATAGGATAGCAGGCTATAATAAAAAATATGGCTCAAAAATCAAGTGTGGTGTTCCAGTCAATAGCCTCGCAGCACCAACCAGGCCTTGGGCCGCGGTCCACACAGCAGCAGTCGTGAAAACAAGCCTTAGAAGTTTGATTTATTTCCCGAGTGGAAGACCACGGCGCAAGAGGGGAACGCCAGGGCAGCGGATGACTCCGTGTCTTAAGATGTTATATAAGAGCAGAAATATTCCTCGGCAGATAAAAGCCTCCTTATCAGTTGCCTTCCCATGCCGATTTTCAAGTGTGTTTGGAACTCAAAGAGGCCTTTTGATAAGCCCATTACACGGAACGGCCCGGACACAATGCTAATGTCACGAGGATTAGCACGCTACTTTGCCTAGCGTAGCGCCGGGCGCATGGGCTGATCCAGGGCCCTGCAGGGTGCGAGCTACTGGGACGCCCGGGCGGAGGAGGCTAGGGAGAAACCTGAACACAACCAGTGGGAACGGCACTGATAGGAAACGACAGAGCTCCATTACCCCTGTGTCCTCATGTTATCTGTCTACCTCGTCTGCTGCTTCCTACACAGTACACCACTTCTAGTAAATCGAACCCAATGAAAACACTTTGGGAAAATTAAAGTATACTGCACTGCCATTTTTCCTTGAGTTGCAACACTTCTTTCAGGTATGTTCCGAAACGTAATTCCGAAACTTCTTTGTTTCCCATTTTTTTTTTCAACATAGTTCATCTATTTTATCTGGCTCCTATTACAAATATATGGTATACTATTGGCATGTCAGTATACTAATACATATTTTACAATCAAAAAACATTACCCAATGATAGCAGTCTAGCAACAAGTTGAATACTAACCGCACCCCTCACGCCCCCCTTGTGTGTACTTATGCTGTTCATTTCTACTTTACTACAGTATTTTGTAATGTATTTAGCAGTTTGGTTGCATGTATACAGTATGTATCCTTCATCGAGAAGTAGCCCCAAGGACTTCTCTTGCGAGAAGAAAGAAACAAGACTGTTCAAGACATGTAGGCAAGCACCCACACACCAACACACACACACACACACACAGACACACACACACACACACACACACACACACACATACACACACACACACACCACACCCACACACACACACACACACCACACACACACACACACACACACACACACACACACACACACACACACACACACACACACACACACACACACGTAGCTCCCTGGCTTGACGTCAGTGTCTCCGGGTTCCATTCTTATTTGTGCAGCCTCGTCTCTTTCACTGCAGGTCTGTACTGCCGGGACGAATCCCAGCTGGCCTCTTCCCACTCATCTTTTAAAAACCCATCAGGGTCTTGTGAATAGATTGTACAAGTTCCTCCATCGCTTCCCTTCACAGAGCTCCTGTTAAAGACAGGGTTGTGTATTGAGTCGTGTGTTTTAAACGAGAATATATCTTTATATAAATAAAGGCTGCAGAAAATAGTGGCGAGGTGGAAACTGGAAATGACCAGGCTGGAGGGAAGACGAGGGATCGGGCGGTCAGTGTCCATCGATAGGCAAAGGGCAGAGTGGGAGTGGGTCAGGCGACCCTCCCCTGCGCCCCTTCTATGGCCATGTCTTTGTGTAGCGGCCTCTGATTGGCCAGCGCAGGGATCCAAGTCTTGACGTTTGGTGTTTGGAGCATGACACCTGTTTGGCCATGTGCTGATTTAGTGATCCATTTACTTAGAGCGGTGGGGTAGCATCTGTGGGACACCGGGGACAGGCCAAGTCATTTACAAAGGAATGACATCAATGTTTTCACAGACCTTTCAGTGTGTGACTCTCATAAGACGGCAACTCGGAGAGCGAGCCTGAACCCACTCCCTCATCGGCCACCCAATGAGCGCCGCATGTGCATGATAGTCACGCTTTGGGTTCGCCTTTGTTTCCCCATTCATGTGGTTTGTCTCCAACGAAGCAACCACTGAAAATATAGAGTGATTGTAAGGGATAGAGGAAGATATCTATGAGTTGAAAATGTTTATTTTATGTTTAAATTATCTAATTGAACCCCCCCCCCCCTCAGCCTGAAATACCAACATTATGCGATAAAATAAAATCTGCTTTTTGGGCTGAGAGTTCTGCATGGGAAGGAGTGGGGGAATGTTATCTCCATGGTAACGACCCAAGGCAAATTTGTGGTACTTTCTCTAAAGCTAGTTGTAGTTGATGTGTATGAGTGTATAATGCACGGTGCTGTGTATGAAATGCACCACACAGAATCACCCGCTGCCCACACGGACAACCACACACCCATACAGCACAATGGCGTTATGCTATAAATGTCCCAGAGGCTTAATCCTCTCTCAGATGGGCCCTCAACATCACCAGCAGCCTGACAGAGCAACTTACATTCACACACTTCTCGTGGCCGTTGGCCCCTGTGGCGACGTCCATGTGCCCCACACACTCTTTCTTCACAAAATAAAAAAAATAACCAAACTTGAGATTGGAACAGAGTAGGAAGTTTACAAACGGGTTGGGGTCAATTGGTATACCATGACAAAATGGCATATGTGGAAGATCATACAAGACATCTTCGAAGACTTTTTGTCATTTTGTGTCTTTTTGTATCTTGTTTTTTCCACGTAACCCTCATTTACTGTGGCTCTGGGTGAACAGTTGATTCATGATTGCCTGGTGGGCCTCTACTTAATTGGCGCCTGTCCTTGGCTCAGGGGTTCGGAGAAGTGGTCCTGGTTGTGAAAGTGGTGGAGCCCTGCCTGCCCCATGCTGAACTGTCAGCCGGCTCCCACAGAGCCCTGGGACTGTAATGAGCGGGTTGGATGCTTTAATTTCCAGGTCCCCATCAGATCTATGGCTTTTCTGGTCAAGAGTGCACATACTTTCACCCTGTAAACACAGCCCTTTCACGACACTAACTAGAGAGGGGGAGTTTGGTAAACAGGAAATGATATAAAGAGGCGTTTTCTCAGAATGAGAAGAATGCCGTTGCGTCCCACCACACTGCCAACATAACAAGTGTGTCCAAGCAAAGCAAACAGCAGTAAGTATGTGTTGAAGGGCCTCACATTCATTAGCAGGCCAGCTCTCCATCCACCACATAGGATGGACAATTATGTCTGATGATAGTGGCTGTGCTTCTCTATTACTGTCTTTTGAGGGCAATCTGCAACCCTTCACATTGCTGCGCCAGTCTAGTTACTATTCATAGATAAGCCAAGATGTACCCTGGTCTTTTTGTGGGATGCACAGTGGTGTGTTTTTGTGAAACATCCTAGGTGTTCTTTAAGCCTCATTCTGAGTTGAATACTTTCATGAATACCATTCAGAGAAGAGGCTTTTATCAGTGATAGCCAGAGCAGGTTAAACAAGGGAGTTGGTACCAGGCATGCTGTGCTCAGGTCTGGAGTTCTGGTGATAACATCGTGTTGGACACATCATCTGCTCTCACCAAACAAAGCTACTCTCAGATAACTTGAAAGACCTGCAGTAGCAGAACCTCCATCACACACACACACACACACACACACACACACACACACACACACACACACACACACACACACACACACACACACACACACACACACACACCACACACACACACACACACACTCACACACACAGGCACACACACACACACACAGGCACACACACACACACACGCAAAAAGACACACAAAGACACAAACGCACAAAGACACACACAGACATGAACAAGGACACACACACAAACACACACACAAACACACACACACACACAAATACACGCACACACACACTCACACATCACTCAAACACATGCAGACACACACGCACACACACACACACCACCCTTGGTGGGCGGTGAAGACGGAGCAAGGTCTCATTAGTGTGTTGGGGTGGTTGTAGGTAGCTCAGCCTGGTTGCACCCTGACCTCCAGCGGTGAGGGCGGGGGGGGGGGGGGGGGTGGGTTGGGGGGTGGGTGTGGGTGGTTCACAGACCTTTCTGTAGACACGAGGCCTTCAGAGACAGCCCGCCGACACGGCGCACCCACAGTGCACACCGATAGCAGAACCTGGAGAGTCACACATAAATCATGTTTTGAAGCGCCCCGCCGCGGTGTCACGTGCTGTCACATGCTGTCAGCGAGCCTTGTTAACACGGCTATTCAGAGGTCTAATGAGGAGGCAGGCTGCAGACTCCGTGGGAGTCAGCAGCACACCAGCACCGCCGAGGAAAGCGCATTGCGTTTACTCCTTTAACAGACTCTGGTGATGACAACACCGACTGATGTGCTCGCTCGCGCCCTCGCGCTCATTTTAATAACCGCACCATTTCATGCTCAGATAAGCATCCTTGACCACGATGCGATAATCCCGCTTTTATTTCCCTCATGAATTCACTTCGGTAAGATCACCCCTCAACCCCGCCCCCCCCCCCCCCCCCCCCCCCCCCACCCCCACCCACGAACCTCTCCCCGAGTGTCTGGCGCAGGCAGTGTGTGGCCGGGGTTGGTGAGGCTCTCTGCAGCGGGGATCCTAGTCCTCGCATGGGCTGGGTGCCGCGTGATAACTGCAACATAATGAAACATGCAAACACAGATGGCGGGGGGAGGCCGGGGCGCTGGGGAGGGGATCGGGAGGAGGAGGAGAACTGAGAGGGGAGAGAAATGCAGTTTAGTCAACAAAATGTGTCTTTTGTGGACCAGTCTAGAAGGGTGCTAGGAATGGTCACATTTGACCACGTTTCTTAGATATACTGTTACATACTGTTGCATATCTCCTATTAAATCTGGTCGCTTTGGCTGGTTGATACCTTAGACAAGTTGGGAAACCCACCTTGTTGAAGGCAAGAAATGTGATGTATACGTTTGTACGTAGTTTGCTGGAATATAATGAACCACGGAAATGAACACAATTAACATAACCCCTTCCTGTATGCCTGTTTTTCCAATCCACTTTCCAATTGTATTTCAGAAATTGAGAATCAAAGGCCATAATGACTGTGCTAGCCCCGACCCAGAGGAGTGCTTTGGTCAAAGCCCCCTCATGGACGACCATTTCAGCAAACTAGGCGAAGAGCGTGCTTTAATGTACAAGCGCAGTGGTGTAAGTACGACCCGTTGTCCTGTTCTGTGTTGATTCCTGTCTCTATGTTGATGTTCACTGCAGGCGCTAAACAAGAAAGAACACAGAGGCTGTGATAGCCCGGATCCCGATGCCTCATATGTCCTCACGCCTCATACAGAAGAAAAGTATAAAAAAATTAATGAGGAGTTTGATAATATGATGAGAAATCATAAAATCGTAAGTACTGTCAATGCACCGTTTTTTGCTTGGCTTTTGCGGCACAAAAGGAATTTCACCCTTTTTTTCGTTTCACTTTTTGTGTTGTTTTTTGCACCCTTCGAATTTCTGTCACCATCTTCTTGAACTTCCCGACACCCGCGTCTCTCCGTAAAGAATGCAGTCGTTTTTTCTAATTTTAATTCTTCTGCAGCTCAATTTTGGCACACCTTGATAAGATCACACTGCAGTGACACTGGGTGGCACACTGGGCCGTGACCATTGCAACAACAACAAAAAACTCTTTAGGTTCAGTTTTGAGTTTAGTTTCAGTTCCTAATTGTCTATTATATCTAGCTCCGCTAGACATGTCTGTCTTATATATATCTAGCTCCGCTGAAGATCTAGATTAATGGTAGCTTCCTGCCATATACTGAGTTATTCCATTAGATCTGTACCCCAAGCGCACGAGAGAAACCTCTAGGTCTCTTCCCAAAGCCCTGATTCTTTTTTAATTCCCCCTTTGAAATACCAGTTTCACTGTGATCTTATCACGAGTGGACTTCTGCAAGATCTTGTGCACACCAATCGTTAATTTTCTGAATATATTCAGGGCATATTATATAGAATTATAATAATATCTAATAATTTATTTTTCCATAATAATTTGATTTTGGATTGACATTAACCAACTAATGATAACAACTAACGTTTCTCGGCATATTCAGCTGTCGTTAATCGCTCCACTGATGCTTCGTATAGTCAGCACTTAATGGGTGTCCATTAACAATATTCAACTCTAATAACATGATAGCAAACACACACACACACACACACACACACACACACACACACACACACACACACACACACACACACACACACACCACACACACACACACACACACACACACACACACCCACACTACACACACACACACACACACACACACACACACACAAACAGAACACTCACACACACACACACACACACACACAACACCACACACACACACACACACACACACACACACACACACACACACACACCACACACACACACACCACACACCACACACACACACACACCAATAAATAGTATGTTAGAAAAATATATATTGTTTATCTGTGGTGCTGAAGTTTGCAATGTTCCACTATTTATCTGGTTCTAACGCACCACGTAATATTTGAATATACGTTTAATTCCATAGTATGGAGGAAAAGGTGTCCATACCATATGTCAGCTCATTAATGTTCTCTCCACAAACGTAAATGTTTTAACACACTGTCAGAATCCCACCTTTATGCGACTAATGTGTGTGACATGTTGTGTTAATCTGCGTGGCAGCTCACCAGTGGGACACACATAACTTAACATCGAGGGACACTTCGAACCACTTCCGTCCCCCCTTAAACCAACGTCTCCTCCCTCCCTCCTCCCCAACCCTCAAACCCATCAGGTTGTTGATTCTCCCCCTTTCTCTTTCTCTCTCTTCTTCTATGTCTTTTTCTGTGTGTGTGTTTGTGTGCATGTGTGTGTGTGTGGGTGTGTGTGTGGTGTTGTGTGTGTGTGTGGGTGTGTGCACTGTCCCCCCCAGCCCCCTCGCCCCCCATCTTAGCAGCCACAACCAGCGCCCTTTGGCCCACCCCAGCAGAACTTCTCCATGCACGTGGCCGTGCCCGTCTCCCACCCCAACGCCTCCATGTACCAGCAGGGCGTCGGCCAGGGCTCCCTGGGCGACGGCGGGATGCTGTCCCCTGCTCCAGACGCACTCCTCGGCCCTCCACAGGCCCCTGGAGCTCACAAGCAGGGGGACCCCCAGACAGAGGCCACACCCTAGCGCCAGGCAACACAGGCAGTCCTCGGACCCTGACTGTTGAACCATGCGACAGCACCCAAGACCCGCAGCACAGCGTACACCAACAGCAATGTACTGCCTCCATTTTGGAAGCATAGGAGCTTTGGAATGTTACCATTGTGTTGGTAGCGATGGTTGTCTGGGCTTTGTTTTCCAATTAACCGCATAACGATGTATCATAATGGTGGGATGGGATTTTTGTTGCGTTTGAATCTGCCACAAAAGAGAGGCGTTTCTAAGGCCAGACGTGGCTCTTAGTTAGCGGTGGTTGGCGGCATTTACGTTGAATTAGGATTTACGGTAATACAACTCTCTTGAGAGCTCTCAGTATGGCGGTATCGCCAACTGAAATCCTGTGATGCATTCGGATGTGGGATCCCAACTTTATTTATATATTTTTTATTCTATCACATTTGGGTTGGGTTTAACAAAAGAGAGGGGATTTTGAGACGCATATCATTAAGGAGCAGGTATGGGGGGGCGGTGCAACTTACTGAAGAATGTCTACAGGTACACGATTAGGATCAGACCCACAACCCTTTGGCATGGAGACTGGGAGACACCCTAACCGCTAGACTACACCAGCCTGTGTCATTAATCAGAAGTTGGCATAGTTCAATAAAAGCCTTGTCTTTGTGATATTCAGCTCCACTTCGAGAAAGTAAGGCAGAAAAACGGAATATGAGAAACATTCAGATGGGGGGCGAATCTCCTTTCTATTAGCGATGCACTGGGTGTTCAGAATCTGAGGTCATGTTAACACCTCGTAGCCTGTGTTTGTGTGAGATAGCCGTCAGTCTTCACACCTTCCAAATGCCTAATTTCACACCTTTTATGTGCAATGTGAGATGAATCATGGCAGGCTAAAAGTAGGATTCGTATGCTTGCTGTAAAACAGTATGGTGGGTCTGAAAGGCTGCAGAGCATGAGAAGCATCACAGCGTGGTTAGGAAGCCACATGCTTGGTGGGTGTTGTGTGCATTCCCACTGTAGATTTGGGTACCCACTGTAGGTTTGGTATGGACTGTTACTTGTTGCTTGTTGCAGATGGGGTATCACAAAGAATGGAACCACTCACTCGCTCTATCTTAATAATACAAGTTGGCTAAGAGCATCCTCGTGTCTCTATATGATACACCATTGGGCAATCCCTTAAATGAGCCATTAACAGGCTTGAGACAAAAAGCCTTGCTTTTTGTGTGCCGCAAACATGGACAGGACATGTCCTGTCCCTGGTGTTGTTCTCACATCTCCCTCCACTTGGCAGAGCAGTGCGGATGGTTCATCTGTCGCTCGGTGCATCTCATTAGGTGGCATGCTGGAGACCACAGACTTCCCAGTGCCAAGCGGCGTGGGCTCCAGCCCAGTGGGTAAATCCTCCTCACGAGAGATCTTTTAGCCCCTACGCTTAGCTTAGCATACGAGCTAGACACTGACATACGCCCCGCTGTGGTCTGTCCACTAGTGAGAGTTGCGTGCTAAGCTTAGCTTACCTATGCCCATGGGCTAGCCACACACACCCACCCCTCTGTGGTCTGTTCACTAGTGAGTGTTGCCATTGGTATGAAGTTGTTCAATACTGCAATGGACAAATAACAAAAAAATACATTGAAATTATTATTTTGACTTAAATGAGAACAATGGACTAACTTTGTACGCTGAGTTATCAATATAACTTGATGTAAATGTCAGACTACACAGGTGGTACACATTAATTAGTTTCTTCAGCTCTATTTTTACGTTTTATATGATATATTAGTAGTGATACCAATCGTATCGTGATCCATACAGATCATACGTTGACCCATCTAGCAAAGTTGAAAGCGTGTGACCAATGTAGCGGGGTACAAACCGTATGTGACCCATGTAGCGTGGTACAAATCATATCATCTCTGCCAAACAATACACAGACCCATCGGCCCAGCCCACGAGCTGACGGTCACATAGAGCCCTCTGTGCCCGCTAGTGGGGGTCTAGCATCTAGTGAGCGGCAGTGGTGTGCTGGTGGGCATTGGTTCCGACCTCGCCCCAGGCTCATGGAGGAAGGTGTGTTCCTCCTCTAAGTCGTGGTGGGGGGGGGGGGGGGGGAGAGAGAGGGGCGCCGACATGTGTCATGCGCTCACCGCATACACATTCTAGGGATGAGGGCGTTGGTGTGCGAGGGTTAACCCGGCGAGGTCAGCTGTCCGGTGGCCTTTGGCGGGTAAATAAACACGGCCGTTTCCTCTAAGCCCACCTCCACAACAGCCACCCCCTCCTCCTCCGGTTTCCTTCCCTCTATTGACAGGTGCATCTGCCCCGCTCTCCCCAGCAACCACTCACAACCCCTATAAGGCTTGAGAGGCTCCCGCCAAGATGGCCGCTGTGACCCCCGTGGGCGGCGGGCCCCCCAGGTCCCCTTAGGGCCACACAATGACCGGACGGCCTGTCTGTGTGGGAGCGGACAGGGCAGGTGGCCCGTGGCTGATTTTCCGTTCGGTTCGTACAGCCAAAGTATGTGCGGTGTGCGGGCGTTTGAAAATATCTTTGTCATCGTGAAATACTATGTTCAATATTTTCATTCACCTCTGCCAGAGTCTGACACGCGATATTATGGTGCTGGTGTGTAATTACAAAAAGGGCCGGTTTATTTTTTACGTATACATTTAGTCACTAGGCTACGAAGTACAAGCAAGTCTATGAGCAATTAAAAGCAAGCACTCTAAATTTGAATACTTTGGAGTGAACAAAAAGGTAAAAGTGTTTCACAGTCTAGTAAAACAAAAATGACAAAGTGCAGAGCTGCTACATTATTATCATAACATACTCCATAGTGTTATACGAGGCCTCAATGTGACACTATGGACAGCGGCTTAGAAATGCCATTGGTCAGCTTTGTGGCCAGCTTGGCCAGTTAAGTTTTAAGTGTATGTGTATGCTTGTGCGCTAGCACTTGTACATGTGTGTGTGCGTGCCTGTGCGTGCGTGTGTGTGTGTGTGTGCGACGTGTATGTGTGTGTGTGTGTGTGTGTGCGGAGGGGACCTGTGCGGTGGGGGCAGCATTGCTGTGGGGTGTCAGTGTGTTGGCAGAGGGCGAGGGAGCTGCAGCTGTTGCTCCTGACAGCGTGGACCAGCACTCGCTACAGGGAGTGGAACCCATTCCTGCCGTCACATGACCATTCTGACATAGCTCTCGTGCTTTTCACATGCATAGAGGAGCCCGAGAGTCTGGTGTCAAAGGGCCTAACGGCAGATGAAGGGCACTGTTGAAGGCCTCTGATTGTTCTTGTTTTATTGTTGTCCTAGAGAAAAGCTAGCAGAATGTGGATCAAGTGGGTTGCTACTTGACACCAAAAAAGAAAGAGCAGAAGATTTCCTGAAGTGGCAATTTTTTTTTGACAGTCACTACGTAAATAGAATGAAGTGAAATGGAAAAAGTGGTGCATTGGTCAACATTGTTTCAAATGCGTGTCAGGATCAGCACTAGGATCAGGTTTTTAAGGGTTCCGAGGACCGCCCACTGTGGGAAAGGTTCAGTCGGGGCACCGTCATAGCCATGGCCATGTTGGTCAAACCTTTATAATCAGGCATGTTGAAGGCCATATGAGGGGAAATCACATCTATTTTGTTGACGCACCTCGCTGTCCAACAGCCCTATTGACAACGATCATCCTTGAAAATATATGTTTCCTCAGTTCCAAGCCAAATGTTCTCGAGCTGATGTTCCTGCCACACAAATAACATGAAACAATAGAGCCTAACATCGGGTCTATTATTAGAGAACCATCTCTTTCCAGAGGCCCTTGATTCACAGTCATTAATCTCTGCTTGTTCATCCAGACGTATATATAAATAAATATATATTTGTCCTGCCTAAACCTGATGCTAGTGTGCTGTTAGTAACAGCTGGGCCTCGCAGTGTTGTCTGTGGTACAACACACCATGGTAAAGGAGAGGAGGTTCAGTCCTTTTCAAATGAAAAGTGCACCATGCCGGAAATCAGAAGGATTCCTTATGTAATGCTACTCCCACTGCTCCTTGTAAATTATTGAGCCAAAAGGACCTCTTTATTTACCAATACACGGCCACCATGAGGAGAGCCCTCTTCATGCAGTGAGTACACAAAGAGAGAGAGAGAGAGGAGAGAGAGAGAGAGAGAGAGAGAGAGAAAGAGAGAGAGAGAGAGAGAGAGAGAGAGAGAGAGAGAGAGAGAGAGAGAGAGAGAGTAGAGAGAGAGAGAGAGAGAGAGAGGCTTAACAGAATGGCCAATCTGTCAGAGGTGTCCAAAGATATGAAGATTGAGTACATCCAACAGCTGAGACATACACACACACACGACACACACAGACAAACATGTACACACACAAACACACACGCATGCTCAATCATAAAAAAATCCAATTTAACAGCCAAAATCTAAATCTTTCCACTATCCTAATCCTGGAAATAAATATAATTGATTGCCACAATCGTTGGATCGCCTCTAAATGTGTCTCCAATGTCTTTATTTGGACCTGCTAACATTACCGTCTCTAAAATGTACTCTGGTAACCGGGGTAAATATTGTTGTAGCCGTGTCTTCCGTGATCAAAGCAGCACTGAGGGCACTGGTAAATTGTATGTGGGTGTTGACTCAGCTGCAGGCCTATTGTAGCTCCCATAACTGTTTATTTGCCCATGTATTGTTCGTTTTTTTTTTTATCTGTGGTCGAAGGCTTTATTGTTCCATTATGTTCCTACGCAGGGACTTCTAAGTTCTGCAGACGGCTTTTGTTTCATTGCGATACATTAAAACACAATGGAGGAGTCGGCCACTTGTTGAGTGGACACTGATCCGCCGATGCCATGCGAGATAGCATTGATTCCTTCTTCCCGCTGTTGCCTTGCATTTAACCATTCAACAAACACATTTGTCTTTAGTTTTTTCAGTATAGGTTTAAAGGTGCCCCTAAAGAAGGTGCTATTGAGTTAGGTCAATTTGCTCTTTACCAAATTTTTTTTGTTATTCAAGTACGTATTAAGTATGCATTTCCCTGTATTACAAATGTCTTTACCCTTCGACCATGTCCAGTTATTAATCTATCTTAAATGTGATAATGCAAGTTCTACTGTGTCTTCAGCCTTGCTAGAGCTGTAATCCATTAATTTCGCTAGTCAATACGTTTTCTTCTTAGACAATAGATGCAATGTGTTCATCAGGTTTTCTTTATCTTTGATGAAGATATTTTTTTCTCATGTAGACACCAGTCTAAACCACACCTCTCTTAGGAGCAGAATTTAGGGGAACATTTAGAGGTACATCAAGTTGTGCGTAAGAAAGGGAGTAAGCTTTAACTTTGGGAATGTCTTTTTTCAGTAGTTTTCTTTAGTATCCACAGTTTGAAGCACACGCTGCCCTTAAGATCCCGACTCCCAGGGATTCTGCCCAAACAGAAATAGGTTCGACCATTTCTTCAGGCGTCACAGTACATTGGCTAAGTGAATTGCTCCCATATCCCTAGATGCACGTAAATGATATTGATGTAATCGTTTGCCGTAGAAAATTAAAGGCTCATCAATTTTGAAATGGACATTTTATTTTTGTAAATGCGCGGGCTAATTATCTGAGGTCTATTAACACTTCCCAGAGGGTTATAAACACTTAATTCTGCAAGCCACAGCAAGCGGGAGCATACCAGCCGAGCTAAATGTCTGGCGGAAAAAAACTGGGGGAAATGTTGTCAGTCACAGCCCATAGTTTGATGGTTTTTTTCTTGCTGCATCTCCACAGGAAACGGCTTCGTCAACCCCCGAGGCTCGCCGGGTCTCCTGGGCGCGTCGAGCGGCAACGGCCTGGGCAAAGTCATGCCCACCAAGTCTCCTCCGCCCCCCGGAGGCAGCATGGGGCTTGGGGGCCGCAAGCCCGACCTCCGGGTGGTTATCCCCCCATCCAGCAAGGGGATGATGCCCCCGCTGGTGAGTAGAGGCGGCGCGCCCCCCCCTCACTGCTGCACACATCGCACCCACAGCAGGGGTCCTGGGGAGACGGGAGCTGTGCTGCCCCCAGGAGGGAGGGTGGGTGGGGGGGAAGAGGGGTCCTCTGCGTGGGGAGCCGATGGAGCGGAGAGGGAACAAAGTTTGCAGTGGAATGTTTTTATTTGGGGAGTTTTCTGTGGCTGTGTTACTGTGGAGTGAGTACGAGTTTATACCTAGAGGTGGGACTCTGTTTATACTGGAGTTAATATGTAGGATTCTGTTCACACTAGGGTTTATGCCTGGAGGTAGGACTTTGTTTATACTGGAGTTCATCTGTAGGAATCTGTTTATACTAGGGTTTATACCTAGAGGTAGGATTCTGTTAAGACTAGGATTTATACCTAGAGGTAGGATTCTGTTAAGACTAGAGTCTGTATACAAACATATTAGCGTTTACTAGAGTTTATATATGGAGGTAGGATTCTGTTTGATTCTGTTTCTAGACATAGATGATGGATACTTGTTATACTAGAATGTATACAGAAAGGTAGGATTCTGTTTATTACAGAGTAGAGGTAGGATTCTGTTCAGAGTTTATAACTAGTGGTAGGATTCTGTTTATAGATTTTATATTAATTTCATACTAGAGTTGGTACATGGATGTTGGGTTCTATTTCACACTGTGGAACACTCCATTTAGCTTCTTGTTTGTTTGTGTTCCCTATAAAGTGAGACTCAGTGCTTCCTGTGAACACTAGTGCGGTTCTACATTCTGCGGTGATTACTTACACACTCGCTAACTGTTGACGGAGCCCAAAATAAAAAAAAGCTGCAGCCCAGGTGCCCCTAAATCTTACTCAATTATTCATATTGGAACGAGGCCCTTTCTAATTATAATAATTAAGGTGCAAAGAGCTCTGACCACACTCGGCACCTGAGGCGACAGCGCACTTGCTAAGCCATTAATCACAAAAAGGAAAATAAGAAGATAGAGTCTGAGACCCGGGTTCAATCGAACGCAGCGCTCTCCCCGCTCACGACGACCGGGAACGAGCTCCCAAACACAGCACAACCCCGGGTTACAGCTGGATGTTCCTCCCTGGGATCCTCCGCCCGTCTCAGCCCAGAGCCAAAGCCCGCACACAGAGCAGGGCGTGGCCCCGCCGCCCACGTCAGGCGGAAGCCGGGCCGCAGGGATGGCTGCGGCGGCAAGGTGTGAAACATGACGGGGTGCTGAGACCACAGAGAGGGAAAGGGCTCTGCTCCGCCCACTGCCCCAGCCTGAACTGACTCCTGTAGCCCCCACTGACTCCTCTAGTCTCCTCCTCTAGTCTCCTCTAGTCTCCTCTGGTCTCCTCCTCTAGTCTCCTCTGGTCTCCTCCTCTAGTCTCCTCTAGTCTCCTCCTCTAGTATCCTCTAGTCTCCCCTAGTCTCCTCCTCTAGTCTCCTCTAGTCTCCTCCTCTAGTCTCCTCTAGTCTCCTCCTCTAGTCTCCTCTAGTCTCCTCTAGTCTCCTCCTCTAGTCTCCTCTAGTCTCCTCCTCTAGTCTCCTCTAGTCTCCTCCTCTAGTCTCCTCCTCTAGTCTCCTCTAGTCTCCTCCTCTAGTCTCCTCCTCTAGTCTCCTCTAGTCCCTCCTCTAGTCTCCTCTAGTCTCCTCTAGTCTCCTCTAGTCTCCTCCTCTAGTCTCCTCTAGTCTCCTCTAGTCTCCTCCTCTAGTCTCCTCCTCTAGTCTCCTCTAGTCTCCTCCTCTAGTCTCCTCTAATCTCCTCTAGTCTCCTCCTCTAGTCTCCTCTAGTCTCCTCTAGTCTCCTCCTCTAGTCTCCTCCTCTAGTCTCCTCTAGTCTCCTCTAGTCTCCACCCTCCTCTCTCCACCCGCCCATGCTGCCCGGTCACCACAGAGCAAGCCTTCCAGATGGGCGGAGGCCGCAGAAGGAGCAGGGGGAGGAGGAGGTGGCGCTGATGGTGGTGGGTGGGTGGTGCAGCAGTGTCAGGTCTGCAGGCAGCCTGTCATTAGGCCCATAATGGTATTAAATTAATCACATCTCGGTGTGACAGAGTAGGGATGAAGACTTAATCAGGGGGGCCCAGAGTGTGAGAGCCAGATAATATCTTGTCGCCCTTGTCCTGTCTTCTCCTGCTATTGATTGAGTGTGGGTATTAGGGCCGGGCTGGCCTGGCCACCGCGTGTCCCATAGCATAGAAGGAAAGGAAGGAAGAAGAAAGGAAAGAAAGGAAAATGGCTCTCTGCTTCACCCTACAGCGCCGCACCACAATAGGTGATGAATGGAGGGATTGGGTTCTGCGGTCGTTATTAACGCCAATATGAAGACATCCGTGAGCCATTATGTCAACTGACAAGGGTTGCATGTTGTCTTTGTGTTCAGAAGTCATGGTATGTTTGATTTGACCGAACATAAATAATAGGGTTCTGAACGGCTGAAGGAGTGGCATAAGCGGGATAAGTACATGATTGGACACGTTCTAGCCCATCTGTAGCGTGGAAGTATTCTTATACCCAGGCCACTGTGGAGCACTGCGACGTTCTACTCATGTGTCATGTGGGCCCGTTTCATAGGTTAGGTTGTTCTGAATGTTACAAATCCTCATTTCAAAAACGGGGATAAAAAGAGGAGAAACAAGAACATCTTATGTCTGTGTTATCAGAGAGACAATCAGGGCTGACCTGCTGGCGAGTGCCTCACTTCACCCACCTCATCTCAGGTGCTGTGCAGAAGCTCTGTCTGCCCTGTAACGGTGCATCTTTTCTTTTTGCTCCTTTTTTCTTCTACTGAGGGCAGTCGGAGGAGGAGGAAATGGATTTGGTGAGTTTTTTTATTTGCAGCAAATGCCTGAACTGGAAGGCTGTGTGCGAACACGCCGCTAGTGATCGCACGTGCTAGGCTACAGGAAGGCAGCGCTTGAACCAGAGACTTGTCAACTCTCTTTGGGGGGTGAGGGTCGGGGGGGTTGAGTTTGTCGCTGCATGTATTTGGAGTTGGCTTGTTAAAAAAAAAATATGCCACAGCCTTTGGCACCCCACATTATCTCCTCACAAACTCATTGGTGTGAGGTGTGTGTGTGTGTGTGTGTGTGCGTGTGATTGTGCATGCCTGTGTGTGTGTGTCTGCGTGTGCATGTCTTTGTGTGTGTGTGTGTGTGTGTGTGTGTGTGTGTGTGTGTGTGTGTGTGTGTGTGTGTGTGTGTGTGTGTGTGTGTGTGTGAGAGACGTCTTTGTGTGTGCGTGCTTGTGGGTGGGTGTATTTGTGACAGAAAGTGAAAAAGTTTGATTTGAGCTGCTCTGCTCCACCTAAAAAAAAATAGTTTATTACAAAACGATAATGCTTTAAATATGGACCGAATAAGTTTGAGGCAAAGATGACCTCATCTTAAATGATGTCATCCTATGTGAGACTGGCGCTTGCGGAAATCGTCTGGTGAGAGAGCTTTAGGACAATGCAAGGAAGCCCTCAAACAGATCATAATAGACTTCAGCCTCCACATATGCAGCTGTGCAGATGTTTCTTGTATTTTCATTTGTTTGATTGAAGAGAAGAAGAAGAAGCCATATTGCCTTCAGCTTGTTCTAAACCAAACAGTTGCTTGTGTTTGATGGGTGTTTGGTCGGAATGTGCACAACTTGACGGAGGGGATTCCTGATGCATGACCTTCTGCTGTGTAGTGGTACAGTGTTGCACTCGCATGATCACTGTGTCTGAATCAAACACCTAAGTTAGGATGTAATGCAGAGTCATTTTGGCAATGTCACCTTCAACTCACATTGATTGCAAGAATGTATGTTTGATTTCTCTCACAAGCACATTCAGCGTTGGATTGTATAGTGTTTTGTATGCTGTTCATGGGCATGTATTCATTTCTTTCAGCCGTGTGGGTCCTTAAGGTCAAACATGTTTGCAGATGAACCCTATGTAAGATGTAAAACATTCAGCTACATTAAGTTTCACTGTTTCTCTACTTAGGACAACTATTTAAATAACAACTAGCCAATTGCATGGAGTACATTGTGAAAATTACACAACATTTTCTTTAAAGGAATACTATGATCAAATCATGTTAAAAAGGAACATTGCGTAGCAATTCTAGATCACATTTATTTCACTTTCTTATTCGAGGCCTCTGTCAAAACAGACCTATTAGCTCAGAGTAAACATTGAATTGGATTCAGCTGTGGCGAAGCTGCTCTTCCATGGAACCACACCGCCACCTTGTGGCACAACTCAATCATTTCCAGACAGTATTTCAGACATAAACAGCAAAACAGCAATACTCTCAAGACATACATGAAAAGGATCATTAGTTAGTAGCACACTTCGAAGACATTAACTGTTCAACTCATTACTGGCTGTACTCGTTCAGGTGATGTTGTTATGCCTCATGCTCTCTGGTTGCCATCCCCCTGTGCCCCTGCAGAACACCCAGAGAATGAGCAGCTCCCAGTCCAGTCAGACGCTGGCCACGCCGGTGGTGTCTGTCACCACCCCCAGCCTCCCCCCTCAGGGCTTGGTGTACTCAGGCATGCCAACCGTTTACAACCCTGCCGGTGAGCGTGTGTGTGTGTGAGGGTGTGTGTGTGTGTGTGTGTGTGTGTGTGTGTGTGTGTGTGTGTGTGTGTGTGTGTGTGTGTGTCGCCCTCCCAGGCGTCTCGGGGCCCCACCTGTGTTACCACCCGGCTATGTGTTTTGTGCGCGGGACCTTGAGAGGCCCCTCAGTGTGTTTTCCTCGTGGCTGACGCGCTGCCCTGTGTTGTTGCAGAGTACTCCCTGAGCAGCGCCGAGCTCTCCTCCCTGCAGGGCTTCGGCTCCCCGGGGCTCTCGCTGGGCTCCATGTCGGCATGGCAACAACACCAACTGGGCCAAGCAGCGCTTAGTTCTTTGGTGTAAGCACTGCACTCTCGCACTCTCGCACACACTCACAAACACACAAACACACACACACATACACCCCTAGACTCCCCAAAGGGTTCATATGCTTATGTGACATATTTCCACACCTGCTCCCGCGACGGCATCGCCTGTGTTCCACTTTCAAGGTTCAAAAGCCTTGTTTTCACATCTTCCCCCGCAACATCTCTCCTCAAAGTCACCGGTGCGCTCTGGTGTGCTTCCTTACAGGGGCGGAGGCGGGCACCTCCCACAGGCCTCCAACCTCTCGCTCAACACCAGCCAAAACATCAACATCAAGTCGGAGCCCATCTCGCCCCCCAGGGAGCGGGTGGCCCAGTCGGGCTTCCCCCAGCAGCAGCAGCAGCAGCAGCAGCACCACCACCACCACCACCACCACCAGGGCTCCAGTCGGCAGGACCTGGGCCGCTCCCCCGTGGACAGCCTCAGCTCCTCCTGCAGCTCGTACGACGGCAGCGACCGTGAGGACCACCGGCCCGACTACCACTCGGGCGCCACGGCGGCGGTGGTGGGGGGCGGCGGCGGCGGCGGGATGGGCAGACCCCCCACCGGGCCCGAGGATCGGGAGAGCCCCTCGGTGAAGCGCTTGCGGATGGACACGTGGGTGACTTAGAGAGGAGCCCCTCTTTTTGAAGGCACCAGGGGGGGATCCGACCGGCCCGTCGGTCCGAGATGCGCTGGGAGGGGGGGGGTAGATGGAGAGGTACACCTGGAGATTAAATCAACAGGGAAAAGGTTTGTAGAACTATCGACATGTTATTATTTAACTCCTTTTTCGGTTGCTTTTTTGCCAAGACATGAGTGGCAGAAAATACAATTTGAATTGAAGGAAATAGTAAAAAAAGAAAGAGCTGGACATACTGAGGTGATTCTCTAACTGCGATGAGAAATAAAATATAAAACATGAGCTATACTCACTGATCTACTTATGCCCCAAATCTGTCCTCTTTCTTTTAGCCGCCGTGGTTACAATGTCCCAAACAATCAGATGCTGTGCTGCTTTGGGCTGAGGCCCCTGATATTTGAAGCAATCAGCGAGAATTCAACTTCTGTATAAACGTTGCTGTTGCAATTATTCAGGACCTTTCACACTCCACTTGCCCTCATGTTTTCTCTATCAACCAATCGATTCGGCTCAGAGACGAGAGGGAGCTCACGTTATACAAGAGTTACCGTCGAAAGCGACCTTTATGTTCACAGACATGTTAAAACACGAGATAGGAAAGAATTAGTTGCGATTATAGCATAACTTTCATGTTCTAATTTAAAAGAGTATAGGATATATAATGTGCAATTAAGATGAACGAAACGTGTCCAGTTGAACTGGTGAGAGTCCCGATGTTAACATACAACAATTCGTCAGTAATACAAAGCCAAAGGTGTTTCTCTCTGTTCTTATGTACAATCGCTTTTGGTTTCCTAGCCGTTCGCTTTTTAGAGTGCTTTTTCTGTCTTTTCATTTTGATTGTGCTAACTAGAACGCGTGTAAAATCATGTAAGCCAGGTTTGAATCAATATCTAAAGCCATGAACACTTGCTGTCCTGTTTGTATAATTGACAATTTGAGCCAAACATTTGTTTGTTATGTATATAGTAACTTTAATATATATATCACCAGGGTATGAGTACATACTGAATGTACCATCACCAATTTTGAGAAAGTATATTTTTGTGGATTACCGCCGGGTTTACAAGGATAGACCCTTCACAAAAGAGAATTCATTCGACAATAGTTGCTACTTGGTTTGATTCACTGCAAACTCTATTTCTTTCTTTCTCTGTTTTTCTTTCTGTTACTTTTCTCTTGGCCTCAACACAAATTTTAACGACAATGCCATGAGTTGGAATTTTCCACTTAGTCATATTTGTTAAAGCGAGGGTGAAGAAGTAGCATTTCTTCTGTGTGAGCGATATATCTGCTTTCTACACTGCCAACATGCAGAACCAAGGCCCTATGTGGAGAAGAGCTTGTTTTGTGGAAAGATATGCCACGCCTTTCATAGGCCCATTTTTGGTTCCAGTACAGTAATCCCCCCAGAAAAAGAGGAATCCTCTGACTCATAGAGGAAGCATTTCAACATTGATGATACATTTTTAAATGATTGGACATTACAATAGATCACCGTGGGCCACTTATAAACGTCTGGATACTCCCATTACACTTGTTTTTGGTTTATGTTTTATCGGCTCTGGAAATTGCATCATATATATTCAACCCCCCCATTGTAATTAGTTATTCCTATGAAAGCCTACACGTCTATCAAGTGCATTTTAGCGCTCAGAGGGCTTGAAGATATGAACGTTCAGTTGGGATTCACAAAGGCTGTTCTCATGTAGACGTAGAGCACAGCAGTGGAAAAGTCCTTCCAATAAAGAAAATTCATGGTCATTGATGTTTTAACAACTGCTGGATCGAACACATTTCCAGAGACGTCCGCTATAGAAATGGAGTATCACTCTGCATTCACCATTCCATATCTTGTGCATCATCATTCTAGCTCCTTCATTGATTTCATTCAAAGTTGACCAAGGGTCAAACTGAATCTATGCAGTATTCAAAGCTCAAAATCACCTAGTTTGGATCACTGACGTTTTATAACCCATTCACAGTGAGGTTTCATTTAACTAACATAATATCAGTGGGTGGGCTAGTTTGTAAATGGGAGACTTAAAGGTAAATTCCACTGCAAAGCAAAATTAAGGTAATTTAGATGAATGACTAGTGGATATAGTGGATGTCACAAGTAACCGAGTTTAGAAGTACTATTGTTGTCTTTGGAGAGCTATTTTGCTCACTTCCCCCTGTTGTAGTCCACAGTAGAGGAAGACACCAGACACCGTAGTTTAGCAATCCATCAATATGATAACCACACAGATAACTGGGTGACAGATGGCTATCTAGGTGGATAGGCAACATTCCCTTTTAATGGCAGACCCATTGTGGAATTTGCCTTTAAGTGACATAGAACGAGGTACCAGGCCTGCCCACAAAAGCAAAGAAATTAAAAAAGACATGTAAAGATTAAGATACATCATCTCACATTCCCATCAAGACAATTTTGAAAAGCACTATTTCTATCCAGGAGAATGTATTCCAATGGAGGCACTGCAGGTGGACCACAGCAATAAGACAGCCTGGCTTCACACGTCGAGCGCTCACTTAGCACTTGATGGAATATCAGGGATTTTTTGTAGCTTCTCAGTAGATTTACTGTTAGGGACCCCCCCTTCCCCCTCCCCCTGAAAAAAACCATTGCCCAGTTAAATCTGGTTATAGCCAAGTCTAAACTCTTTAAACAAGATTCACACAAGACGATGTGTACAGGGAATGCAACGTGATACACTGGCTCTAAATGGTGTGTCGGAATATGTGCAGAACTGAATGTGACAGGCAAGAGAAAATCAACCCACCTTTTTAGAGAACTTTGCTGTGCAGGAGTACACACTGCTTTGCGTCAATGCTTTTATAAAGAGAACCGTGTTTGGTAAATGTCTGTTGTAGTTGTTAGTTCACTTAAATAAGCTGTTGTTCGGTTTGATTGCTCAGACTGTTGGCCGCACAAGCTGGACTTTGTTGCCAATAATGAAATTATCCGTTCACAAAATCAAGACAATTCATTTGCATTTTATTTTTCCTTGAATGTCCTGTTTTATCGTCATCATGCAATGAATATTCAATTGAACTTTTCATTAAACATTTAAAGTACTATGCTAGATATTGTACAAAATTTGTATTCTGCCTTCACAAAAGTAAAAAAAAAACATCATTGGCTTTTAATGTGTAATTTAAGTCATCTCACTTATTCTGCATAAAATGAAGTGAACAGCTCTTACATAGAATGTGTCCTCTTGTAAAATCCCCAACAATAGACACTGTCTACTTTAATAAACACCTCAATGTATGCTCCGTCAGTATTCTGACAAACATTTGTCTTTTATTGAACTCTTCTTATTCTAATGAGGGGCTTATGCATGTCATATATCGTTTTTATGGTTTAAATGTTTTTCATGATCTTTCGATCCTCAATAACATTGGCAAGATTTGCTGATTTCTCTGCAAGACATTCTTAAAGATGTCATTGATGCTTTATAAATGTTGGTTTAGGGCATTTTAGATTAACCCTAATGTGTTCACTGTCTACAATATTCCTACCAAATGTGCGTGAATCGAAAATATTTCAAGTCAAAAGGGCTGATGAAACTAAGTTTAATAATGAACTGTGATGTGAGTAGTTCTGAATTTGAGTATGTCTTATTGAATGAGCCAGGCTATTATGCGTCGCGAGACGCGCCGCATAATAGCCTGGCTCATTCTATGCTATATATGAAAGTACCACCAGGGGGCATCAATAGACAGGGAACCAAGAAGTCGCTCCTAACGTGCAGCACAGCGTCTCAGAATCTTCAGCACTTTGCTTGTTACTTTTTACAATCCAATCCCTACTTAAAAAACGAATAGAGAACATGATTTATCAAATGCTTAAGTAGCAAAACATGATATGCAGCGCTGCAGTCACGCATTTCCACCTATATGACAACGGACGGTAAGGCTGACCAATGTTGTTTGTGTTATCGTTAATAAAACAAGAAAACACAGTCTATACAAACATTGCGATTATGCCTATGACATAGCTGACAGCTTGGTTGACAACGTAATTATTTCATTGCACCATGCAGTCTCATTCGGTCAGTGGTCCCTGAGTTCATGTTGTTGGCTGGATGCTCTGAGACCAGCGGTTTCGGTGGCTGGAATGATGGGGTGCATGTTGTTGGCTGGCTGCTCTGAGATCAGCTGTGTCCGTGGCTTGATGGGCTTCAACAGCGTGCATGTGTCGAGTAACCAAGCATGTTTTTTTAGCTTGTTTGAGTTGTGTGACGAGAAGGAAGGGCGATAGGGCCACCTGCCACAAGGGCTTGCCCTTTTTCATTCATCTTCCCTTTTAACTGGGTGCCAAATTCATGTGGGCCTGAGCTCCTTAAAGACATCAGCAAATATTGAAGGGCCCCGTCCAGACACAAACGCATCTGTTATCACCCATCGTCTCTGTGGACGAAGGAGTGTGAACAGCAGCCGTTCTGTGGCATGAAGCGTCCATGTCGGGACTCTTGGCAAGGCGTCGAACTTCAAACAAATGATTACTGATTATATGGAAATGAGTTAAAAAATAAAGAGCCTAGCTGGCTACTGACGTCAAAGTCAGAGAGTTGTACACAACCCGGTAGGAGATAAATAAAGAAAAGAGGAACAGAGATACCATTACTAAGTAGCCTACCTCCTACCACCTTTCTCCCCCACGTCGTTTGGTTTTGATCAGGTGACCCTAAGGTTAATCGCTGACATCATCATGGGCTCTTCCGTCTCTGAGAGTAGTGATCGTGATAGTATTAGAGCATTACACGCAATACAAATAATTGTAAAAATACAACAAATAAAAAAGTTGATCGTCTCAGGGAAGTGAGGCTGCAGCTTCTCCAGATCTGTATCGGATGGATCAGTCCGATACAGATCTATTAGCAGCACCCAACATGGACTACAATGAACCGAAAGCAATGTCAATTGTGCTTGTCTACGTGTGAAGGTAGTCACGGTGTTCCTTATATACAACTACATATAAACGCTGACATACACACTCGTATATTGCTCTAATGTTGTCCCACTTTAGTCTCCAAACAAACCAAGGCGCCCACTTTCCCTACTGCCGACGTTAGGGCAATCGCAGCGCCATCGAAACTACCTAGTGGGACTGGTATGTCCAGTTTGATCCACCTGGTCGAGACTCCGCCAATCATGAACGTGCCACACACTGAGGTATGTTGAGTTGTGTTGAACACTTCATGCTCGAACCCACAGTAGATCCACTGATGGCTACTGGAAGACTGTTTTACGTTTGACGAAAATTGATCAAAAACTTGGTTTGACAAACTTTGAGGCGCGTCAATCTTTAGAAACAAGGAAGCACATCGCTACTGGACAGGTAAGCCTACTATATATATTTTTTCTTCGTCGAAATTGGCATACGCGTTGAGTTTTTATGTAAGTTATTTAGCAGTGAAAGTTATAAGAATATTTTACATTATGTAACTCGTTTAAACGATCTAGTTGAGTTGTGCCTACAGTGCTTTTGTTTGAACAACTTGTTAATATGTGTTAGTTTTCTTTGGATAAAGTTGTACAATTAAGTAATACAGTGACAATTTTGGATATAATTAACCGCACAAGTTATAATAAATGAAGTCTGGCAGCAGTCATTACACAGCTATATGCCTCCATATAAAGTGCATAGCAAATAAATATAATATTCAGTGTTGATCCTGAATATGTCACCTGACTAAAGGATTTGGATTATTTATTTGACTGTTTTATGTTTGTTTTAAAGCCATTATTTAAAAAAGATGGAACCCAAGAAGAAACCATTCTTCTTAAAGTTCCTGCAGCCGAAGAAGGCAGGTAAAAAGACAGGCGACAAGCAGGGAAAAAAACTGGCCCACAGACGTAGCATCTCGTTCCCTGACCTGCGGATGCTGCCGGATGCGGGCCTTCCGGACTCGCCGGGCCCCGCCAGCTCTCCCTCTCAAAGTGACAACGAATCCATTGCCAGTGAAAACATCCCTTGCGAGCGGCCGTCCTCAGACAGAGCAAACTATGACGTGGCCCCCGTGCTGCGGTACCCTCCCACCAGGGACTACGTGGACAACAGGATCACGGCACCTGCAGAGAGCTTCAACCACTTCGACGACTCAGACTATATCAGGCGACGCATGAACTCCTCCGGCAAATGGAGCTTTCACAGTGAACCAGGCAGGGTCCCCAGAGCCAACGTGATGGAGCCCGCGCCCTCTCTTCTGGCCCTTCCCGTCCCGTCGCCCAGACACGTCTCCGCCAACCAGCTGGTCGCACGGCTGGCGGCGTTGGACGGGAGGGAGAACTTCGACCGATCGGACACCTCCTCCGTGGGGATGTCGGAGGCGGTCTCCTCGGCGCTGTCCAGGGCCAGCTCCTTCGGGGATCAGGTGAGGGGCCCGGCGTCGCCGTCCTTCTTGCGGGTGTCCCCGTCGCAGGGGCCCCGGGAGCAGGCCGAGCGCTGGGCCCCGCTGCCCGACGGCTACTCGGACGAGGAGCGCGGCGTGGTGACGTGGAACACGGACTCGGAGGACCAGGACAGGGAGATCATGTCCCAGTACTTCTCCAAGCTGGAGGAGAACCCGGCAGAGGAGGAGGAGGAGGAGGAGGAGCAGGAGGAGGAGAACCCGGCGATGGATCCCGATGAGGTCAGTACTGCCGCGGGCCGTGACGGGGGTTTCAGCCATGCGGTCACGAGCGCGTCACCTGGGTGCCTCTTGACTTGAAATTCAAGAATCACCCAGCAAACCAGTTGTTATTGTTATTCTAATGGTGAGGAAGCTCTGCGAGGGCGGCTTGGGAACTTCCTACAGAACCCACATAGTGACAGCATGACGTCCGGACTGATTTATTTACCTGCCAGGAACAAAGCATACACCCTTGTGTTCCTGAGCGTACATGTGTGATTCATCATGGGGATGAGTGAGACAACCAAAGTTATGCAGCTGTTAAAGCCATTTGTTACTTATACTACACATAACTATGTCATGTCCCTGACTTTCTTTGCTTATACTCAAACTTTTATTGTTCATAATTTGTAGTTGTTTCATATTGCAGCACTACAGAGAATGTGGGATGTTTACTACAAATTGATTGTTTTCCCCTCATGTTCCCTGAAAGTTCCCTTGATTTATGTTCCAGTGGTCAGTATATAGAATGAACAATATAGTGTGTGTGTGTGTGTGTGTGTGTGTGTGTGTGTGTGTGTGTGTGTGTGTGTGTGTGTGTGTGTGTGTGTGTGTGTGTGTGTGTGTGTGTGTGTGTGTGTGTGTGTGTGTGTAGTGCTTGTCCATTGCAACGTCACATCACAATAACCACCATCATTTTTCAAGTATAGGAGCATTGGATTGTTAGTTATTATGTTGGTATTGTAGTAATTGTTTTATGGCCATTGGTTAATTCATTAATTAGTTAAGTAATCGTTAATTATATTGTTGTGTTTGAAAGTGCCACAGTGTTTCTCACAATAGTGCAGGTGTATCCCATGATGATTCTGATATACAAGCCCTATAGCATCTTATTTAACCAATACCATGATCAAAAACGGTGGAACAAACAGAACCGTGAAACACCTAAAACGTAACACCCCTAGGTATGTAGTCATAAAGTCTACACCATATGTAACATGTAGCCTACCTTTGGGCTTGTAAAGCACACAGCTTTTTTTTAAATATTTAAATACCTTTGTGATCTTTGTTCACACTAAGAGCATTGCATCTTGTGGTTTCTGGATTTTAAAGAACTCCATTCTTAAAAACCTGAAATTCAAGTCAGTGCCTCACCAGGTTGTTTGTTTTGGCTCCCATAAAAACAATCAAAGAACTGCAATGTTTCCAAATGCGTTGTACTCAGACACCCCACATTTCATACATATCTCTCAGAACACTCAGTATTGCACTGAACTGAACTTATTCTTCCAATTCCACCACACAGGCCCTCTACATCTCACAGAGACATAAAGAATTATGGAGAAACCCATAGAATAGACACAGAAACATTAAATTCATTTTTCGAATGTGTCCCGAGTTTAGTGTTAACTCTACAGTCGTTTCCCCTTCTTCTGTGCAGGTGAACGAGCAGGATGACCTCTTCGATGAGGTGAAGCGGGATCTGTCCGACAACTCTGTGAGTAGTGACAGGACTGGTCTTTCACTTATCGGAAGGACTCGGCTGAACTATCTAGAGATATCTCTTATTATCTCTTTATCACTTGTTTTGTTTCTAAACAGGCCGGGCCATCAGCTTCCCCTATAAGCCCTCTCCAAAGCCAGAGATACCTGCTGAACATCAACCTGAAGGAGGGGAAGAACCTGGCCATTAAGAACAGGCGATCTGGTAGGTCAAGAGATATTGGATTACTGTGATTCATACAATTACTAATGAATGAAATGCATATACTGTATATATTTTTTGTAAGCCCAAAACAGAGCCATTTTCTTGGTGACTTAGGATTTGGCAAGAAGCCCATCTGGTCAAGATGGGCTTGTATAAGACTAGTCTCTTCTGACTAGATTCCATTGCAAGAAGTACCTAAAGTATGCAGTCTGACCTTGAAAAGTATTTACACCAGGAAAACAGGCTATGTAGGAAATGGAGACAAACAACACGTGATCTGTGTTTTCCCTGATCAAGAGGCATGCAATATTTGAGTATTCCTCACTCTCTCGTTATTATTGTGTAAACTCACACTTTAAATATTAAATCTTTCTCCAAAAAACGAAATGTGTAGAGATTTTACAAATTTCGTAGGAATAAAAGCAGCCCCATACATTACCATTTTTATAAACATCTATTGCTGGCAATTCTGTTAAAAGATTTCTTTGCATTAAGAACCTCTTTTTGTGTTGTCTGATCAAATGTATTTTTTCGGAGGGAGACTTAAATGAAAAGGAGCGAGAGAGACAGACAAAAGAGAGGATGGGGGCTGGTTTAAAAAACAAACCTCCATCTGTCATTTCATCATGCTCCCTTGACCTCTTCCTTGTGGCCTAATTGGCCCGGTAGCGGGTAGCGGTTAAGTTTTGACGGCAGCGACCTCAAGTGGCTACAAATTGAACTGCAGTGTGAGTGCTGCATCGCGGGACACTTTTTTTCTCAATCATTTGTCCTACACATTTTATATGATACATGTTCCAAAATCCCTTAAAGAACATAGCTCATTTAAACAGTGTAATTGCAATTGTAGTCTAGCTGAATAGATTCTGGGATTTGAAATTAAAAGAATGTATGTCCTATGAATCACCTCAAAGTGTTGGGCGAGCCCCACCGTTCTATATGCTGACACCCAGGCCAGACCTGCTCTCCCTGGCAGTCAGGAGCCTTCCTCCCCCTGGCAGCAAGGCCCCATAATGATGCAATACCCACACGCCCTCTGCTCTGCTCCACTTTGCCCCACAATCAACACCCCGCCAAAGCACCCATCAACGACCAAACACGGTCATTACATATTCTGAAAGGGTCGCGGCCCCCCACGTCCACCACACTCACACATTTGCTGCCCCCTGACCCCGGTCCTATATTTCATATCAATATATAAATGAATATATTTCTTTTGCGTTTCGCCCGCCACCCGTCTCCGTGGTGCCGTGTGGGGCTCTCTCCGTCGGCCTCCCTCTCTCTCTCTCTCTCTCTCTCTCTCTCTCTCTCCCTCGCCCGTCCGCTGCCACATTCTGCTCCTGTCAAGCTGCCTGGAGGTTCCCCGTCACTGGCTGGCAGGGCGGTGCCGCTGTGGGTCCTGGCTGCCTGGGCGAGATGTTCATTTGGAGTGGGGAGCTGACAGGCCTGACAGCCCATCCCCACAGGGCCTTTGTCATGTGATTCAGCCTCCCTGCAGGCTCTCTCAAGCACCCCCTTTATTCCCGTATACAAATGAAGGCATTGGACTGGCTTTCATTTTCTTTTTTTTTTCTTGTGGGGGGGGGGGGGGGCAATCTGCATGCCACAGCAGAGACAAAGACGCGCTGTACCCCCGTGGGCCGCGCTGCCTCTCTCACACCCCCTCTCAGCCGGCCGGGAGATTAGCACTGGTTGCTTCTCGCCGCCGTGCTCGGCCGCCCGCCGCATGCCGCCTAGTGTTTCCACTCTTCTACCAGTAAACAGCTCTACGCTCGCTCCTCTGCCAAAGGACCCCCCTCAAACACTCACTCAGTCGCTCGCTCACACACACACACGCGCAGGCACGCACACACACACACACATTCACACACCCTTCCCCCCCATAGTGGTTGAATCAAAGAGCTGCTGTGTGTGTGGGTGTGTATGTGTGTTTGTGTGGGAGTGTGTGTGTGTGTGTGTAAAAATACAGTGTGTGTGTGTGTGTGTGTGGGGGGGGGTGTGTGGGTGTGTGTTTGTGTGTGTGTGGTCAAATACAGTGTGTGTGTGTGTGTGTGTGTGTGTGTGTGTGTGTGTGTGTGTGTGTGTGTGTGTGTGTGTGTGTGTGTGTGTGTGTGTGTGTGTGTGTGTGTGTGTGTGTGTGTGTGTGTGTATGTGGTCAAATACAGTGTGTGTGTTTGTGTGTGTATATGTGTGTGTATATGTGTGTGTATGTGTGTGTGTGTGTGTGTGTGGTCGAATACAGTGTGTTTGTGTGTTCTCATCCGTAATATGTGTTTTTATTCATGGTGATGTGTGCTGTGTGAAATATATAGTAAATCGCGGGAACAATCTTTGGATATTTTAGACCATTTTCATTCTCTTTACGCCAGGAGCGTTATGTTACCAAAACACTCGATAGCTCACCGTCCAGCCAATGCCCCACCTGATCACTGACGTCTTGACCGTAGCGGGGTGTGTTGATGTGTGTTCCAGCCACCAGTGATCCCTACGTGAAGTTCAAGATTGAAGGGAAGCAGTTCTACAAGAGCAAAGTGGTGTACAAGAGTCTAAACCCCCACTGGAACGAGTCCTTCTCACACCCCCTGCGAGACAAGGACCATGGCATCGAGGCCCGGGTACCCACTGCTGCCCTCTCCTGCACAGATCAACACATCCCCGGGTGCTGTCCCCGGGCCACGGAGAGAGGCCTCAGGTTCTTTTGTAACACATTGTGTCTTTTTCTGTGTGTCCAGGTTTACGACAAGAATCTGACCAGTGATGAGTTCATGGGCTCCACCATGATTTCCATCAGCAACCTGGAACTGTACAAGTACGCTCTGCCTTCCGTTCTCGCATGAAATAGCAAAATAAAAAAGTTTTTTCCAACGGAGGTCCTTAAGTCCAGTCCTTTGAAACTTCTTCATACTGTTGTTTGTGAACAGGAACTACGAGATTGAGCTGCGTCTGGATGATCCTAAGAGTAAAGAAGATAACCTGGGTTCCATCGTCGTGGACCTCTGTTTGATGTACAGAGATGCAACCATCAAGAGGAACCCGGTAACACACATACTTTCTGAGAGTTTTTGCTGACATGAACCGTTGCTGTGTTCATTTATACTGATGTGAATTCTTGTTTGATTTACAGATCAACAGATGGCCACAAAAGAAGAATAAGGTTCGTATTTAAAGTTTTTTAATTATCTGTATGCATTACTTGTATCTAGTTTTTGTAAGCGGTGCTTGCAGGGGTTGTTTCATTGTGGAGGACCACTAGGGGGCAGTAAATCACTGTGCAATGAGGCCGCAAAGAACGAGGTGCGTGCCAAGGATTTAGGCCTTTGTGTGTAACCTTGATTCGAGCTGTGGGTTTCTCCCATTTTTTACAGCACACTGTTCTTGCAGAGCATTGCTATATAATCATTACAAACAGCATCATTATTTCCCCAAAAACAAAACAAAAAACTTCGTAGCTCACATATTTTCTAAAATCACAACCTATTTCTTGAAACTCTTATTCGATAAAATAGACTATTTTGCTGATTATTTTTTTTTATTTCTTATTTGGTCGGTAAGCACACTTACACCCAGTTAAATGTCACATCTGCTCCCTCTTTTAATGGTCACGGAGACAATCTCAGTTGGATATTTTACAAAAGAAATGAAGCAATTTCATCCACGGTGCAGGTTGTCCCTGCAGATGGCCAGAGGGACTCAGGGAGGGAACCAGAAACGTGTGATGGGATTTTATGGGAACGTGTCGCCCAAATCACAGTGCTAATTTAACAACGCTGCGATGCTAACTTCATGCCTGCATCTTTTTTGGGGGGTTTTTCGCTTTCCCTCTTTTTATTATTTTACCACGTAGAATATCCTTTTGAATTTAACACCTATCCTGGTGGGTGCTGGAGGCACAGCCCCCCCCCGCTCCCCGCACCACACACACACACACACACACACACACACACACTCACACACACACACACACACACACACACACACACACACACACACACACACACACACACACACACACACACACACACACACACACACACACACGCACACACACTCACACATGCACACACACACACACACACACACACACACACACACACACACACACACACACACACACATAGCTCCGTCGCACTACCCCCCCCACCACCACCACCACCACACACTCTCTCTCGAAGGACCTCCGCTCGTGTGTGTGTGTGTGTCCAACAGGGAGCAGGGCTGTATGGGAGGGGGTGGTTGAGGAGAGGGGGCGGGGTGGGGGAGGGGGTGGCGTTGGTTGGGTGGGTGGGCTGTGCTGTTGGAGGCAGGCTGCCAGCGCGGGATGCCTGAGATGGTCAGACTGATAATTCCCAGGCACGGCGGGGCAATAACCCAGATGTTAGGGACGCAATGTCCCAGCTGTGGACGGACAGAGGCGAGGCAGCGTCCCGCCAAATGGGCCGGGGGTCCGAGCTCATCCGGTGGGTCCCCATATGCCGTCCCCCCCCAGCATATGGAACCCATCGCCGCGGCCCTTTTATGAACCAGGAATAGGCCCTCTTTAGGGGCCACTTACAGTTAAGTGGAATTGTTTTATTGGCCGCCGAGATAGAAATGTGTCCAAGATAAACACCCGGGATGACTTGGGCCGGGGCCTGGTTTATATCAGCCCTCCCCCCTCCCTCTCTGCTCCCCCCCTCCCTCTCTGCTCCCTCCCCTCCGCTTCTTTTGGAAGGGGTCATGTGGGGGGGCTGATATTTATAGGCCTGTGTGTCTGTGGTGTTCCATGTTAATTCAAGTCCCTGAGATGTGCTTTGATCCCCCCCCCCCCCCCCCCCCCCCACACACACACACACACACCCGCCCCAGGATTGGGGTGGTGGTTGGGGGGGGGGGGGGTTGACCCTGTATTCAACAGAGGAGGGCAGACTGGGAGCTTGGGTGGTTGACGGGGAATGGGGTGGTGGTGCTGGGCAGTGGAGAGTTGGTGTAGGGGGGCTGGGGTGGTGGCATTGGGGGCATGGAGGGGCGGTATAAGGGGGCTGGTTGGAGCCTTGTCGGCGCGGGGCGGCCCAAGGAGCCGGGGCAGTCAGAGGGGCGGAGGGGCGCTCCGCCGCTAACACCCCTCTCTCCCTCCTGCTCTCTGAGAGAGGGCGAGATATGGGGACGGCCTCTCGCTTGGCACACACACACCTCTTTTATGATATGCATAAAAATAGCCCTATCCTTTTTTTCCGGGGTGCGTGTGTTTAAGTTCTTCACTTTCACGGCAGCGTTTAAAATAACACTTTTTTATTCCGTGCCGCTGGTTCGTCTGGAAACGGGCGGGAAACGTCAGCGGCACGCCGTCCAAAGGGTCGCCGTCGACGACGTGCCGCGAATACGCGTGTCCACGATGGGCTGATGAGAGAGAGAGAGAGAGAGAGAGAGAGAGAGAGAGAGGGGGAGAGAGAGAGAGAGACAGAGAGAGAGACGGAGAAAAGAGAGAGAGAGAGAGGGAGAGAGAGAGAGAGAGAGAGAGAGAGAGAGAGAGAGAGAGAGAGAGAGAGAGAGAGAGAGAGAGAGAGAGAGAGAGAGAGAGAGAGAGAGAGAGAGAGGAGAGATGGAGAGAGAGAGAGAGAGAGAGAGAGAGAGAGAGAGAGAGAGAGAGAGAGAGAGAGAGAGAGAGAGAGGGAGAGATGGAGAGAGAGAGGGAGCTCAGCGCTCTGCATCATTACTCACCACTACCTGCTGTCTGGTCCTCGGCACGCCAAGAGTCCTGCCTCTCGTCGCCGGGCTGTGATGAGTGGGACTGTCACAGCCAGGGACATCTGGCTGTCGCTCGCTGGCTGACGTGCCCCACACCCTGCCCCCTCTCTCTCTCTCTCTCTCTCCCCCCCCCCTCTCCGTCTGCACCCCCCTCTCTCTGTGGTGTGGACTGGCTGTCAGTGGTGGATGTGCTAATGTTCTCCAGCAGAGATGCGTTGCTGCTGCTGCTGTATAAAACCTCTTGTCCTACTTTCATGCACTCCGAGCGCCGGGAGGTGCCAAGATGAGGAAAATACACAGTTGTGTGAAGTGTGTGTCTGTGTGTGTGTTTGTGTGTGTGTGTGTGTGTGTGTGTGTGTGTGTACTCAAACATACAGAAACAAACACACTTGAGTGTATTGGGATGTGTTAATGAGTGTGTGTGTGTGTGTGTGTGTGTGTGTGTGTGTGTGTGTGTGTGTGTGTGTGTGTGTGTGTGTGTGTGTGTGTGTGTGTGTGTGTGTGTGTGAGTTTGTGTGCATGGCGGTTTGGGTGTGTGAGTGTGTGGCTGTGTGTCTGTGTGCGTGTCTGTGTATGTGTGTGTGTGTGTGTGTGTGTGTATGTGTGTGGGTACTTGGATGTGTGTATCGGGGGTCCTGACTCACCCTCACACCCTTCACCCTCCCACCGCCCCCAGGGCCCCCAGCAGCTGCAGCCCCCGGGCCAGCCGGGCAGCCAGACCCAGACCCAGACCCAGGGCAGCCTGCAGAAGAACCAGGTGTGGACGGGCGTGTACAGCATCACCCTGGTGGAGGGGCTGGACCTGCCGCCGCAGGGCCCCGCCGACCTCTACGTCCGCTTCAGGCTGGCCGACCAGAAGTACAAGAGCAAGGTGGGTCCTCGCCCCGCCCCTGCTGGTCTCTGACGGGCCCCCGGGCCGCTGGAGAGGTGGCTGGTCTTTCTCTGGACCGGTGGAGAGGTGGCTGGTCTCTCTCTGGACCAGTGGAGAGGGGGCTGGTCTCTCTCTGGACCAATTGGTTGGTGGCTGGTCTCTCTCTGGACCGGTGGAGAGGTGGCTGGTCTCTCAGGGGTCTCTGACCGGTGGAGAGGTGCCGGACGTTCTGTCCATCCGTCTCCCATTCAGCGACGTTATTTTCGCCTATTAAAATATCCCTTGCTGGTTTATTAGCGTTCCGGTGTCGTGGGAAGTCTGTGTTGCCATCTCTCCCCCCCAGAGTCCCAGCAGGTTTCTGTCAGGGACTCACCTCCACCTTGGCTCACTGGGCCGTGGCAGAGGCAGCTCATTAGTGCTGGGCGAGGGCTGCCAGTCGCCTCTCTCTGTCGCTCTCCGTGTCTCTCTGTCTCTCTGTCTCTCTGTCTCTCTCTCTCTCTCTCTCTCTCTCTCTCTCTCTCTCTCTCTCTCTCTGCCTCCTCTCTCTCTC
>NC_079420.1:19926540-19936540 GCF_026213295.1 Gadus chalcogrammus
ACTTTTACAATCCTTTGGAAGCAAAAATATTTTAGGTGGTTGTAAGGCAAAGAAAAAAGCTTCACGTGGAAGTGTTCAATCATAAAACACCCAGAAATAAATGAAACAACACATCCTCAAGATTCACCATAGGCACATTTTTCTAATGCTGTGTGAAAATAACCTTTAAAAAACATCAAACACAGAGGAGACCCTCAGAACAATAAGCTGCACTTTTCAGTTTTTTGATATTGTACACTCTTCCAAATCAGGTGTTTCCACTGAAATCCACCACAAACAAAGGCGCGTGTTTCTAGATATATATTTGCATAAAGATAGAGGTATACGAAAAAATAAAAATGGTGACTCCTATCTTTTTTTCAAATGACTTGGCAATTAGAGCTCCTGCACATGTCGGAGGTGCACCTCAAACGGGGAACTTCTGAGCAGGTCTGTCCTGAAATGAGAAGCATCTGTCAGTTCTGAAGACGGCTTTATGTGGTAGATGGAGCCAGCAGTCACTTTGTTCCCTCCGTCTCCTTTTTTGTTCTTCTTCTCTAATAATCAGAAACGGCTAATTAGCATACGGCTCTTACCTTTATTCACACAAATTTACCGTATTGTTGTTTGAGGGCTTAGACAATAGTCTTCAAAAGGTATTTTTATTTTTATTTAAAGCCTTTATTTTTTCATTTTTGCGATTGTTCTGCTTTGCATCATCAGGGTAATTTGGAGAAAGTATCACTGGCTTTCTTTTAAATGTCGAACATGACATACATTTGCAACAGTTTCGTTTTGGAAGTCATGTTTTGAAAATCAGCATAAAGGAGCCTCACAAAATAATTGGGAAAGGGAGATGAGAAAACATTTTTGGGTTGCGCTTCCAAATGCCAGCTTCCCGGTAAAATTTGAATCCGGAGAAAAAAAAAAAATTCACCAAAATAAAACCATGTTACTTTGAGACGTGGTTCAGGCGAAGATAACGCTTTGTACAGGTGTTGATAAAGTCCGTCGGCGGCGCCTCTCCAGCCCAACAAACCGCTAATCGTACCGACTACTCTCCTGCCTCGGGCAAAGTTCTCCCTGGAAAGGGAATGCAACTCGGGAGCGTGATTATGACTTTCCCTCTCCTCTCCAGCCTGCTGGGTCACCTTAAACAGTTGAAGTCTGCTTCTAATACTGTGATTGTGGTGGAGGGCGAAGAGGAGGAGGAGGAGGAGGAGGAAGAGGCGGCGGATCGCGGGGTACGGCGCTCGCTATACGGCACCCGTTGCCTTCTCAAACCCTTCCTCCCCGTGATTAATCCCCTCTGCTCCTGTGTTTAAAAAATGATTCATTACAGCCCGGTCCGCTGCGCTTTCCCCCCCTCGCCGCGCGCGATGCTCGGGGGAGCCATTACGCCGCGCTCCAGCGGGCTCAGATTACCTGCCTCCAACCGCAGCCTGTTTGTTTTTACAGGTGCAGTACAGTGAGCAGAGACCGGCCGGCACGCACAACCTGCCGCGCAAGAAGAGGTGAGCGGGGCGGTGCAGGCCCCCGACGCGGGCCCCGGCCCCGTGGAGCCGGAGAACCACCGCTATGCGCCGGCGTACGGCCTCGGACCCCCGCTACGGTCGCCGGCTGTCAGCCATGCCAACGCATTCTCGCTGCCCCCCCCCCCCCCCCCCCCTCACCCCCGCCGGTGTGCAACCCTTCCCTTTCACATCACCCGTTTCTTTCGGAGCCCCCTGCTGCTGGTGTGCGGACGGCCACTCTCTGTGGCTTATGTGTCTGGGCTTGCGGCCCCCCGGTCCCCCCCCCTGTCAGGGGCTGTGCACTGCAGCGGCTAAAGGCCAGCACATGGTGCTGTCAATCACGCGGCTAGCAGCCTCATGAGAGCTGCTGGCCGCCGTCCGCTGCCATGGTTACAGTAATAATAATAATGATGATGCAGGACATGATTTTCTTTTCGCTCCTCTCTGATATGTACCGCTTGAGCCTGGGCTTATTCAAAAACCATCTAATGAGATTTAACTAATAATGTGATTGGCATTATGGTGACTTTGGCATTATGGTAACTTGTTTTTGTTTGAATGTCAATTCTCCTACACGAAAAAAAGGACAAATGAAGTGAAATTGTGCTTCAAATATGTATATTTTCAGAAACTCAGAATTGTTTTGACTCTCTTTTATTACCAAAGCCTTTTTTATGTTTATAAATACAATTTCTTGAAGAAATTATTTGCAGTTAATCATTCACTATGGTATTTCAATACACATGATTTTGAGTTGAGCTGTACATTTGCCGAATCTAAGATTGAAAGAGTTTATTTCCATTTTTGTTCATCTATACCCATTCCCGATAACCATGTACGCAAGTTCAGATGGACGAAACAACAAACAGCCAGACCGCAGACTGAATGAAACATCCCACGTCCTGCAGCTTGGGCTGGTGTTTCAGCCTGTGTGTGTGTGTGTGTGTGTGTGTGTGTGTGTGTGTGTGTGTGTGTGTGTGTGTGTGTGTGTGTGTGTGTGTGTGTGTGTGTGTGTGTGTGTGTGTGTGTGTGTGTGTGTGTGTGTGTGTGTGTGTGTGTGTGTGTGTGTGTGCGTGCGTGCGTGCGTGCGTGCGTGCGTGCGTGCGTGCGTGCGTGCGTGCGTGCGTGCGTGCGTGCGTGCGTGCGTGCGTGCGTGCGTGCGTGCGTGCGTGCGCGCGCGCGTGCGTGCGTGTGTGTGCTTTTATTATTCTCTCCATAACGGCGTCGCTGCGTCCGGATGGATTACTGCACTTCTTCCCTTCAGTACGCCGTGAACACGTTTGATTACACAACACAGCAATCGGATCAGAGCTCACACCGGCGGGCGCGCCGCCTTGGTTACCGAGCTCACATCAAAGCGGCGCAGGGCTGCTGCGCGTGCGGCTGCTATAATGCAGCGCTTTGTTGGCTCCTCACAATAACAGCGTCCAGATGAGAGAAAGAGCGCTCATCTCTTGGAGAGCACACTCTGTCTCTCTCGGTCTCGCGCCATCCTCGGCACTTAGTGCTTTACATTTCCATTAAAATCTCCTCCCCTACCTAATGGTGGCTCACACAGCCACACAGAGGCCCCCACACGTGTTTGTCTATTTCTCTCCCTACAATGGGTCTTGCACGGGGAAGGAGACTCAGTATCTGTATTCATTTGTGCCCTAATATTATCTTTGGGTCAGGACACAGAACCAAAAAAAAAAGGCCAGGTTTCACCACAGTGGTTTGCTTTATGCAGTAAATGCATCGTAGAATCCAACAATACAGAATAATCTAGGGCACTTTTAATTAATAATTAAATGAATGGCTTGATAAATGCAGAACTATCTTTATTATTACTATTCCGATCCACGTGTAGAGAACAGCTCACCGGTAGCTGAACGCGTGGCCACGCCCGTGACACGCGGTGCCCATTGAGTTGTGTCATCGAAGGTAAAGTTTCCGCGTGGCGTCGGCCTGACGTTAATAATCCCAACGCCAGCGCCCCCTTCCTCCTCCCTCACACTGAAGCTCAGGCGGGCGGGAGTGACGCCTGGTCCCGGCCGTCAGGAGCACCAGGAGTGGAACTGATTGGCGCGGGGAGCGCCCGGGCAGCAGCCCCGCCCCCGCCGAGGCACCCTGGGTAAGGAGCGTCCGCCGGAGCTCTGTGAAGGGTTTGATTGGCTCACAGGGACCCGCCGGAGCCCCGGGCGCTCTTTTGACAAGCTGATGGAGACATCAGCGCTCTCCCAGGGGCTGCCACCAGGGGGCTGTTTCAAAGGGAGGGGCTGTGGAGGTGACCCCCAGCTTTTGACGAGCTCAATCACACACACACACACACATGCGTATACACACACATACGCATGTATATATACCGCACACACACACACACGTATATATACCGCACACACACCCACACTATCACACACATCCACCCATGCACGCATATATACACACACACATATATATACACACAGACAAGCATATATACACACACACATGCACAAACACACACACACACTGGCTGAAATTGATGTATTCCTGACTCCATCGGGGGGGGCTGTGTGTGTGTGTGTGTGTGTGTGTATGTGTGTGTGTGTGTGTGGGAAGAGGGGAGTTACGAAACATCACGATTGTGAGAGTGTCCCTGAGAAAAGAAACCAATTAGGCAGCGATAGCAGTGTAGTTAGAATCGATCAGATTGTAAACAGTCCAACTTGCCAAAAACAATATGCAACCCACCTAAAATGGAAGGACGAGGGATTTTGATAACATAACACAAATACTCAAAACAATGTTCATCACAAAATAACCGCTCAACTCATTAAAGACACAGCAGGATTAACAACACTAATCCTCTCATTCCCCTTCTTTGCTTTAAGGTGCAGTGGTTATGATTTAGTGATATTTCTATATAGTTATTTAGTCTGTAAACTTGAGGTAGTAAGATAGCGATTATGATGCAAATAAAAGCATGTCCTCTTTTGAGCCATTTGTCCTTCTGGGCTACTGTAGAATCGTGGCGGTCCATTATGGCGGGCTCCGTGGAAAGGAACTCTCTCCTTCATTAGATATAATGGGCTCATTCTCAGCTAACAAAAACATGACGATTCTCATTTTCCCTTGATTATACACCTATTAAAAAAATCGTATTAGTGCTCTAATCCATTTTACCCAAGCCCCTTCCCTTCAGACGACACTAAATCCGACACACTGGCCCTTTAAAGACGGCAGGGCAGTTCGGAGGTGCAGATAGCGGTGTCGTCGCCAGTTGACATGTTATTCAGCCCAGCGCTGCCAGCCACTAGCGGGGGTCACCTGGGAATACAGGGTTACCCGTGCCAGGCTGTCAAGTAAGTGGCACGGGGTTATTGACTCGGACACTCCCTCTGTGCCAGCGTTTAGAGTCGCTGAATCAAAGAGGAGACGTTGACAGGGTTATTCCAATCACCACGCGTCGACCAGTCAGGGGCGGACGCATATTCTCTCCACAAAGAGGTGCAATCACATTAAAGAAATTATTTATAAATTGCTTTCCTCCTGGGAAAGTAACACACCTCTGCAGACGAGAGACACCGTGCTATATGGTCCCTGAACGCGTACCGGAGAGATTCCCTGGGCGTTGTACAAGCTCACTAATGAACATTTGTGCCACACAGCAGTTAACACTGTCCCCTCACAATTCTTTCCTCCTCCTCCTCCTCCTCCTCCTCCTCCTCCTGCTCCTCCTATACACTGTTGTGGATGCTGCTGCTGCCGTTGTTGTTGTTGTTGTTGCTGTGCATGGTGTGGCAGTGATGTCTTCATCAGCCTGTCAAGGCGGAAGTGCCTGCAGCTGTGGTGCAGGCACCCCCCCCCTCCCTTCCCCCGGAGCCTGTCACACTCCTTGTTTCCATGGTAGTCCTTCAGGCAGCACCGCGGGCAGGCTGACTGCGCGAGGACCCCTTACAACCTGCTCTTTTCAGCAGCCTCCCCTCTGATGTTCAGCCCCAGCAGCTCTGGCAGTGTCAGAAGCAGAGGAGTGCAGAAGACATGACAACACCCGCTCCCTCTCGTTCGCGTGGCATTTCTGTCGTTTCTTTCCTTCCCCTTAAGCGGATGCATAAGCATGGAAAGCAGCCTGAACTGAATAAGCCGGCCTCCTCAGCCTCCCACCCCTTTAGTAATTGTTACAAGAGCCTCGCCGTCAAGGTTGCCTGACTTTGAATCCGGGATGCTGTGATTATTCAAAGCAGGCCAACGTAACAGAGGCAGCACTCATCGTTGAGTCATGTGCTGATGCTCTGTGTGTTATGGGGTGTTGGTGCGCTATCCCGCTATAAAGCAGGTCATTGAGCATAACGGTTGTACTCACAAGTCCAAACCGGCTCTGAGTAAAGACTGAATGCGTCTTAGGAGAGAGGCCCATGCCAACCATAAAGAGGAACTGTTTCCTGGCTTGTTAGCACCTCAGTGCTAACAAGATCGAAATGGTAAATAGTTTTTTTGTACATTTATGGACATGCTCTGCCCACATCTATTTAGAGCAGCAGTCCGCAATGTGTGGGCTTAGTTTATGTGGGCTTAGTTTATTAAGCCCACATTAGTTTATTAAGCCCACATGTGGGCTTAGTTTATTTTCCTTCATCTCCCGTCCTAGTGACTGTAGCTGTGCCCTGACCAGCGTTGGTTAACACATCAGCCACTTAGCATGCTAACCATGATAGATGGCGGGTTCCCCAGTGTAGGCTGTGAAGGAAAAAAGGTTGGGGGATGATAAAGAGGCAAATGACCACTAATGGCGGCTATTCTCGGGAACCCCTAGTTTACTCATAATTCATTCAATGGGCCACAGTACTTACTAGTGTTAAGACATGGCAAAAGCCATAATTCTTGAGAGCATCAAGAATAGACGATGGCCTTTAAGAGCGTAAATTAAATCATTGGCCTTTAACAGCGTCTCTCCAAGGAGTACGCTGCATTAATACATTAAACTGATTCTGGCTCTAATAATATTCAGAGTGCATTAAAATAAAGGCAACAGCTGGGATCAAAGTCCATCTCTGGAGCCTTGGTTTGCGGCGCGTTGGCTGATGAAATGCAGAGTGTGTGTGAGCGGCGCGTTGCCCACGCGTTGCGGGTGCTGGGGGGTCGCGGGGTCCGGGCATTACAGGTGCAGGCCTGACAGACGCCGCCCCCACCCCCCACCCCCCCGCCCCCGGTTCAGAGGTCCGCCGGTTCTGACACGGGCCAGAGGACATGCTGCCAGCCCCCTGAAACAGTGTCACGCCGTAACAGACACCTCGGCCCCCCCGACATCCTCAGGCCAGGCACGGCTCAGGTCCTACGAGCTTCGGCCCTGCACTGAGCAATCTTTGCTCCGGTGAAGTGTACGTGTATGTGAACGCGTATTAGGAAAGGCCAATATACAAACGTATTCCCCCACACCTTGCATTGCAGATTGATATTCTTCAAAACGGGAGCGTCGGGAGATTGTGGAGAGGGAGTGTTTTGCTAACAGTGGGTATTACATCAATGATCTATACTTAGCATGAGCGCCAGTGTCAGGGAAGGATACGAGGAATACTAGAAGTGCATATTTCATTCTAATTAACAGTGATATAACACAATGTGACTCTGTGCCTCCTGAGGGAAGCCCGGCACATTTTGTTTGATGAATCTGCCGAAGCCACCGCTAGTCTCGCCACTTACCCCGGGGGAATCAGGTATCATTAGAGATATGAGCAGATCTGCTTTTTGTCTTACTGAGAGAGAGAGACAGAGAGAGAGAGAGAGAGAGAGAGAGAGAGAGAGAGAGAGAGAGAGAGAGAGAGAGAGAGAGAGAGAGAGAGAGAGAGAGAGAGAGAGAGAGAGAGAGAGAGAGAGGGGGAGAGAGAGAGAGAGAGAGAGAGAGAGAGAGGGAGAGAGAGAGAGAGAGAGAGAGAGAGAGAGAGAGAGAGAGAGAGAGAGAGAGAGAGAGAGGGGGAGGGATGGAGGGAGGGAGAGAGAGAGAGAGAGAAGAGAGAGAGAGAGAGAGAGAGAGAGAGAGAGAGAGAGAGAGAAGAGAAAAACACTTTTCCTCAGTGCTGGCACTCGGGTGACTACGAAAGGTGTTCAATATTAATAGCCTTTCATCAAGGACACAATTAGGACACCTCTATGTGACACATTCTATAGGTTCTGGAATGAATATGGATAGACGGAGGAAGGATCCTGTGGGGCTGAATAACAAAGAGAAGCCCCCTAGAAGCCCGGACCTCTGTACTGCACCACACGACAATCAGCCACTCACACATTCTGATCAACCGCGCATTCAATACACAAAACACGCATCTGACTTAAAAGTATATTTGACGCTCTATACTTAAATTTACCGCCTGCATGGCAAGTTGTAATTTATTGAAATTAGCATCTCCCCGGTGACACAAAAGGCACAGATAAACACACCTACACCACAACTCAACACATACTGTCATTACAGTAGGAAGTACTCTGTATAAAACACGCCACATATTCGTATATAGTCACCATTAGTATGTACAGTACAAAGGAGACTTCCCTGGCCTAGTACATATGATTGATTTCTTATTCAACCTTGGCTAGGGCAGCATTGAACAGAGCACTGGCCGACGATTGGATAATTGTGCTCCTTTTAATCCGGCTAACATTTGTGCATCAGAAGTTTAGTCTGGCAGTTAGCGGGGTGCAGTGTGCTATCAGAGGGCTCGTGTTTTCGCGGGAGACTCCAAAAGGTGACTAACCACAGCAGGATAAGCCTCTTCCCTCCAGCTCCACCAGAGAGCCTTGTAGCCCTGGCGCGCGGTGAGGCCCATTAACTAGCATAGCTAATTACCCTCTGCTGCGAGGTCTTCAGGCTCCCGGGCAACGCATGCTCGCATTTCTGATTAAGAAAATAAACGCGGCGCGTTGGAAAGGGAGAAAAAAACAGCAAAGCCGATAAGAAAAACGGCCCCCTTACCAGAGTAATTAGGAAGGGTGTTTCATAAAAAAAGAAAAAGAAAAAAGCAAGCTCTGAGATAAAGCTTTAAGGAACCCAGCAGCAGAGACATTGTTACCGTGTTTGTTTTATTTACAATGCTGTAGTGTCACCCGCCCGGGCCCAATTAACTGGAGTCTGATGCCTGCAAGAGCCTCCTTCTCTCCTTCTGCTGCTCCTCCTTTGACGGGAAATGAAAGCTCCTCTTGTCGCCCCGTCACGGTGACCTGTGACCCCCAGGCTGCCTTCCACCTGAACGGCGCCGGTGTCGCCGACCCGGGCGTGATTTCTTTCTCGCAATTCTCACGGTAGGATCGCGCCATTCATGGTGATATTTCATATCGCGTGTGTGCGTCAGCAGCCAGTCCAAACATTATTTTCAGGTGTTTTTTGCACATTTGTCAAGGGAACAGGGAGTCTGGATGGAGATTCGGGTTGAGGCTAGCCTGGAAGACACACTCGCTGGGGTAGACTTTCAGCTTTGTGTGGGGATGAATTGAATTGCGGTGGACCGGCTGTCGATCTGCAGCATGAGGAGGCGCCGTAGACAGAACCACGTCTGTCATGTTGCCGTCATAGGCTTTTATATCAGCTTGAGAATGTTTGTCACATTAATTTTCTTAATTAACTGAGATGTGGCCTGATTAAAATCCTATTTAACAATTTCAGACGGCATCAAGTTAGAAATTGCTTTTCATGGATGTGAGACACACATCTTACAACACCAAACAGACACAACACAAACAAGACTGAAGCAAAAAAATAGGAAGATCTATTCAAGATCTGATACATTATTATTGGAGGCTATTATTTATTCAAGGATACATTCGTTTAAGTGGGTTGGGTGTGCTTTGTCGTTCAGTCTTGCGTTATCTATTAAACTACAGTAAATCGCAACTTGAATAGAACCTTCTTCCAATGAATTTCAAACATTCCCGAAAAGATAAGTGCTTAAGTGATGCTTCAATTATGGTGCACACGCACGAGCGTATACACACCTACACCCACACCCATACGCGCGCACACACACACGCTCACACACACACGCAGAGTATATTAGTTTCAGTAGACAAATACAGAAAGAATGGGCACGGATATGTCTATGGATCTTTAAGCAAGCAGAGAGAGACCAATTAGCAAGTATCTATTCAGTCCCCCCCATATCTCCACTAAGTGAGTGAGTGGGGGTGGGAGAGTGGGGTGGTGTTGCAGTAGCGGTGGTGATGGGAGGGAGTAGGTGGTGGTGGTGGTGGTGGTGGAGGAGGGGGGGGGGGGGGGGTGGCAGAGGAGGGGTGCTGCTGAAGGTGGTGGTGGTGGGCGGGAGTCTGAGCCGTGCACAGACAGCCAGAGAGAGAGAGAGAGAGAGAGAGGAGAGAGAGATGAGAGAGGATGAGAGAGAGAGAGAGAGGGAGAGGAGAGAGGAGAGAGAGAGAGAGAGAGAGAGATGAGAGAGAGAGAGAGATGAGAGATGAGGAGAGGAGAGAGAGAGAGAGAGAGGGAGAGGAGGAGAGAGAGAGAGAGAGAGAGAGGAGAGAGAGAGGGAGAGAGAGAGAGAGAGAGA
>NC_079420.1:19941540-19984040 GCF_026213295.1 Gadus chalcogrammus
AGCAGGTGTACAATAGCAAACATCTTTGAGGATCACTGAAGGAGACGGCCATTGTTATTTTTACACCTACCCTGCAGGGCATTTGTCAAACAAACAGCAGGCCAGCATATCATATAATAACATAACCTTAATGGTACGCAAATACATTAAACCTGTTAAGATATGCATCCCCCTCCACCACCAGCCCCACCACCACCACCACCACCAGCACCACCACCACCAACAGCATCAGCCAAGAGCGGGAGAGGGGGTCAGTGGAGGAGTCACGGCCGTTGAGCGGCGTTGTGCTGTTGTTGCACGGCTGACAGGCTGCAGCATGCAGGCCAGAGTCTCATCTGGCTGCTCTGTGAGCACTTTGGGGCCGGGGAGGGAGGGAGGCTGCTCTGGTTTAGCATAAAAGATATCCTTGACCAGGAATGGAGGGAGAAAAAAACATGCCCCCCCCCCCAAAAATGAAAAGCTTTCAAACACACAGAGAGAAAAAAAAGCAAGGGTAATTTCAACACACCTCGGCACATGGTGAAAAGGAAATGCAATCTTAAATGTTACTTAGAGAGATGAAAAAAACAACAGCCAACGTGCTGTAACTTTCTTTTTTACTAAAACTCTGATATAATATGAGAGCAAAGTGATTGCAAAAGTGGATTTGAATTCTCCTGAAACATCGCCGTCCGTCGCGTTCAGGGGAGGAAATGGACAGCCACTTTGGGAAATTCAATTCACTTGTCGTCCTCTGTGGGAGAGATTGAATCATGGAGACATTTGAGGTGATTTAATGGTGTTACATGCGCGCAGTGCAGCTCCATGGCTTAAACCCAGTCTGTCCATGGATTATCGAGTTCAGTGGAAAATCAGTCACTTCTCTAGAGTCCATTTGACTGAGAGAAATGGATGGACATGAACAGGCATTGTGAAAGTGATCTGTTTGGTGGAGTAGTATCTGCAGTGATGGATTTAGGATCTGTCACAATTGTAGAAATTGCTGGTAATTTCCACAGCTCCGTTTTATACTTTGACACTCTACTCTGTCTTGGGAAAAAATATATTTATATATTGGTTGCAAGAGTTATGTATTCTTAACGCTGCTATTATATTTTAGATGGAAAGAGTTTGAACAGAAACATTTGCAGGCTTTGTGGAGGTTTTTGTAACTAGGTTAGCACTTCATCCTAGCCTAATGTAAAGCACATGGTATAGTGAAGCTTTTTCTACAATGCAATACCTGAAACATTCTTATTCATAATACTTTAATGCATCATAATGTTAATAATAAACGTTATTCTACCTGATATTACCTTATTCTAATATTTGCTCAAATGTAGAAAACATATTGTAATGATAAATTAATTGAATGTAACCATTCTGATCATACTCTTTATGTTTAGGCCGGTGGGATTATCCTGCTGTTATCCACGTTGAGGGTCTTCCACCCTGACCATGCATATGAAGAATGACCCAGTGCTTCCTCGTGAACTGCACAAGGGGGCCGTGGGAGTTTTGCGGTTATGGAAACAAGCTTGAGCAGTCTTCTTCTTTATTTTTCTTTTCGGGGTGAAATCGCAGCAACATCCTCTGTCTCACATGTCCTCTCTCTCGCATTATGAGCCGAGCTGACCGCATCCTCGGACCACTTCACAAGATAAATAATTGAACTCTCAACAGCCCTTGATGCACAAAAATTGCTCCTCCAGCTGCCACTTCTTCTCCTGCTGCTTTGTTCTCAAGAGCAACAACAACAAATGGAGCTTCGCCACACAGAATAGATGAAGAAGAAAAAGAGAAAAAATACCAACTACACAAAATAAAATACACTCTGCCATGATAACACACACAATCTCGGGTCGCACTGCTCCTACTCGGATGATTTGCGCCTTTAGAGGTTGCTATGTGTTGTACAAATAGAAATAAAGAAAGCATCAAAAGAGAATAAAGTAGTGTGTTTTATCCCAATAGAAGACACCATCGGCACTTAATGGTTTCCAGCAACGTTTTTTCTCTCTTTTCAATAATCAGAGGCAAAGGCAGCAGAGGTTTAACGGCAGAAATGCGAGTGAACTTCACATGTTGACCTATAGGTGGCAGTGTGCTACCATAGAACGCATCTATAGACGGTTGGATGGAGGCGCTTGGCAGAGGGAGTCTTGGGGCTGTGCTGTAGATTTAATTAGACAGAAACAGATTCTCACATGTTCATTTCTCAGCTGCCTCCCATCCATTTCTTTACAGTCTGTTGGGGGGAGGGGGGGAGGAAGAGAGAGAGGGAGAAACGCTTTATGGTCCAATTGTAACTTTAACTGGGCGCACAAAAGGAACCCTAACCCTAACCACACATTCATAGCATAAAGGCAAGTGTTAAGACCTTGTTTCACACCTCCTACAGGCGACCATTACAGCAGGTAGATCTGTCAAAATCACACAGCAACTGCCAAAATGCCTAAGAAATAGAGCTGAACAATGTTCCTCGTGGAAGAAGACAATGCTTCTTACCATCATGTATAGGTCTTTTATTCATAAATGTGTAATAGCCATCTTATATCCAGAATATTTTTTTTGAAGACCATTTTATTCATGGCTATTTCTCTCCAAATGTCAAAAAGCTGAAAAAAATACTATCACTTCAAACCTTTTTCCTCATTTTTTTAATACTTTTTTATTCATGTCGATTTGAGTGAGACTAGATCCGTGCACACACAGACACTAATTCAATAAAGGAAATACTGTCTCATTCCAAAACGCAACAAGTCATTGGTGCTTGTATTAGCAACAAAAGAAAGTGGATGACAAGACCAGGGGACCCAATAACCACGCATAACTGGTGTAGTATCGCCGACGGGCGCGACCACCACTTCAGCCGCTGGCACCATGGACCAAAGCAAGGTGTGTCTGGGTTCAAACCGGCCTGCCGGGCCCCTTTGAACTCCATGGAGAGGAGACGACTCTCCTTTGGATGTGCAAACCATAAATTGTCCCTTTGGCAGGGAGCCACAGCGAGAGGCTAAGGGAGAGTTAGAGGCGGTGTACGGATAGGGCTCTCTTATTGTGCTGCTATGACAGACAGGGCGCATGATCAGACGGGATAGAGATACGGGCTTTCCTTTCCAGATTAATTAAAGAAAGGATCAATTAACAGTGATGAAAACCATAGCGGCGCACAGACGAGCTGATAGGCCAATCAAGCCTTGAAATGCAGAGCAGTTGGCATGTTTTATCTCTCCAAACTTAATTGCAATTTTCCAGAGGGAATGACGTGATCAAAATGGCAGAGTGGAATTAGCATTGTATGAATAACGTATTTACACCGTCTTAAAAGAACAGTGGCCTTTCTGCCTGTGATTTTTTCACAGTAAATCCTTATTCCGTTGACGGAAGTCGGAAACTGGTGGCGCCACCAGAAGACGAGTTCTTAATTTCAACATTTATTCTTTCCTTTCCTCTCGCTCACCGCTCACCTTTGTCATGGTAATCATGCACAGGGCTGCACTGTTCAACATTAGCTTTTGCTGAGTAGCAAATTGTCTTGGCTGAGGACAATTTGTCCTACACTGCCCAATCATGCCAGATGCATGTGGTTATACAATATGGAGCATTCATTTGCATATTTGGACTTGATATTCCTCCGCTTATCGTCACCAGCTCCACAAAGATGCTGAGATATGACCTTGCTTCGGTGCAGGAATGTTCTGGATTAAAATGAATGGAATTATCCCTTAAAATAACCACTTTTAACTCGACCCCCAACATGGAAATTATAAATACAGGTTTTGAATTATAATGAAGATGTGCACCACACAACACAGTCGTTGACAAATTGAACAATGACCTTTGAACCCATAGGGCAAGGGTTATTTCTCTGAGGTCAGCCTACATTGCAAAGGTAAGTTGCAGAGCTTTTTTAATGTACCATGTCGACTGGATTTTGTATTATTTATTAATATGAGAACATTGCACCATAACAAAGCTTTCCCCCCTCTACGAAGCTTCTTCAGGTAAATGTGCCATCCATGGTCTTTAACAATGTTGCTACACGCTTGTTTTTAATAATTAATTGAGTGATTGTAACAATATTAGCAGAGATTACCAACACACACACACCTACACACCTACCATACCTACACACACACCTACACCTACACACACACACACACGCACACGCACACACACACACACACACACACACACACACACACACACACACACACACACACACACACACACACACACACACACACACACACACACACACACATTGCTCATTACCTTGGGAACACAGCCCCACAAAAAAGCTAATTTCCTGTTGAAGAAGACGATGTCACCCCGATTGACCCCAGATATTCCCATCACCACCGGCCAATGTTATAAGGGACGGCTTATTGAGCTCCCTCAGCTGGAACCCCACCCGTGATTTATGAGCTGGAGCAAGCTGCACTTTTAATTATTATCTATTTCTTATTTTTTGACCGATAACAACAAAAATATGTTAAGAAATTCATCCAGAAAAAAATCTTGTCTGCAGTGCTGGGTCGACTTAAATATTAAATATGTTTGGAATATGTATGAATTTATAAAAAAAAAAAAAAATGAAACCTCTTCTGTTCATACCTTGTAAAATGTAAAAGGCTTACCAAGTATTCCCACAAAAAATCTCAGAATCTGTGCAATTGGCTGAATGATGTGCGTCCCTCTCCTAGAACCATGAACAACATCCAGGGTTCTGCAGTATATTTACACGGCCCTCGGGTCAGCACCTTCCGCAAGTTTCCATCTGTGACATGCAGCACCCCCCCCCCCCCCCCCCCCCCCCACTTGGTTGGTCTCTGACTCACCGTGGCGCCACCCCACCAGCGAGCTCCAGACTGGCTCTTGTCGGTAACGAGATGCGAGATGGAGCGGCTCCCTAAGTGAGTGTGTCCTGGTCATTACGGCCGCGGTGCTGGAGAACCCGGAGATGGTGAGCGGCGCGCTCACCGCTCTCTCCCTCTGTTCCCCACATGAGAGCCTCGCCTCCCCAATGAAAAAAGGAAACAATGATGGAAAAAAATGCACTTATCTACCTAATGGCCGTGGCTGAGGCAAATCATATGCATTTTGAGGCGAGGAATCCCCGGATTTGAGGCGTGTTATCACTGTCAGTGCACCTCATGACCGTATTAAGAGGCTGTTTCCCCCTGCTCCATTCGTCATGAACATGAGGAACACATCCATGGCAACATCCCTGCAAAGGCAAATGTCATATCACAGGATCAGTCGTTCATTTCAGAATCTTCTCCCTGACTACTCCTGTCTGAACTCTACTATTCATGTCTTCATTGTCTGATAAGACGCAAAGAACAATGGCTCAGTTAAATGCATGACAATGGAGAATACATGTAATATATTTAGAACTCTATTTCGAGTCCTAAATAACCTCTGGATGTCTCCTACCCTTTCATCAAGACTGTTGTATTTTATTCCTGCCGTGGTTATGATGGCTGCTCAGACTGTACTTTAGCACCATCCATTATCTCTAAAGCGTGCTTCCTACATGACTCAGAATGTCACTCTAGACCAGAGCAACGGCAGTAATTCTAATGTGTTTGTGCATGTGGTTTGATGATACAGCCGTTGTGCAGTCATTTGCCTCAAAATGGCAACATAATATAATAGACCGTTTGCGGGGACACTTTGATAAGAATTGTCTAGACAAGTGATGCTGCCGTTACAAAGTTTGCACGTCATTGTAATGTCCATCTTCGTTTAGTTTCAGCTTTAGCATTTGTCTCAAATTCACGGTGGGCTTGGCAAAGGGAGTAGCTGTAAATATTTTGCACTGCACAACACAAGACAACAAAGGACAACACTCCAGTCCGACACCAACAAACTAAAGGTTTTTTATTTTGCAGGGCAAAGGAATTACTACTTTAATGTTGTGAACTAATTATCTGGTAAATCAAAGCAGCAGTGCCCTGCCAATATCCAATTTTATCTAAAAGCACTCTTATTTTATTTTATAATATTTGGTCAATCACTGCAACTAAGCAGCACCAGTGTTTTTCCTTGTGGGCGGTGGCAGTGATTTCTTCCCATGTGGTGGGGACACAGTTCCTTAACAGCTCAATCATATCACATGGACTATTGACGGCGTCCTGTCAATAGCCGGCCCTGGGAGGGTTAGCTATTTGCACACTGACTGATTGACTGTTTCTTAATCGACACATAATTGGTGACAAAGACCTTTCAATGAAGTGTCACTTGCCGGAGCATTCGTGATATTTCACAGCCTGTCTCATTTTGTGTTGGACACAGTCCCGAATGTTGGATCTGTCATGAGAAACACGCCGCGGCAGCACGCATGCTGATAACAGGAAGATACAACGTGTCTGCAGCCCAGCAAAATAGCTTGACGGTGTTACAAACGTATTAGTGCTTTTAAATAAACCGTGCTTGTTTTAGGAAAATAAATACTCTGACATCCTAGCTATAAGTATGTGACGGGTACAAACGTTAACATGGAATACATGTACGCACACACTCATGCAAGCACGCACACATGCAAATGCACAAAAAAAACCGATACATTTATGTACAATATTTTTATATATATATATTTGTGTGATATGTGTGACATCAAGGTTCTCACAACAGCAATACTCCAACAGTTGCCTGGAGAATTTTTTAACATCTATTAATGCCGAATTACTCCAATTACAAGCCTCCTTTGCAACCAGGCCCCCCTTCCCACTGCCTGCCTGAGATAGCGCCCACCTCTGGGAGCCAATCACCGTCTCCAGCGCCACTGGCAGCAGATGTAAGCAATTTACTTCTGATTTCTTCATATTCAGTGTGAGACGAGCTCCTTGTGACCCCAACCCCGGAGCCTGCAGGATTCTAACCCTATCAAATTAAAGCTCTCTGCTCACTTATTCCCCTGCGCTGCTCCGGTGCTCAGCAGCCATCTCGCTGCATAGCAACGCCGCGCGGGCGTGCTCGCTCATACGCCCTGCCTCATCAGCTGCTATTAGGGAAAATATACAGTCCTCTAATTGGATGAGATTCAGCTAAGGAAGTGCAGTTAAAGGTCATTTTACACCGTGAGCCTCCTGCTCTTCAGAATAATTTCTATGTCCTCTGTCTTTGAAAGCTGTTAAACAATAGGGCCAAAGTTACAATCCCTTCCCTTCCCTTCTCTTTTTTCCTCTCTCGCTGACAGGGAGAGGGCCACGGGTCGTGATGAAAGCAGAGTGTTCTGAATCATGTCCCCAACATGGCCAGGTGACGCGCTGCTTGTTGCTCCCTGTCGTCCGCACCGCTGCCTCTCTCCCTGGCGGCTCCTCAACGTGTCCGGGGCCCCGGCGCGATGACTCCATCGTTAGTCCGTTTCATGCATTTACAAATGGACCCAATTTTTCCTTTCTGTTTGATGTTCTTCTGAATCGGTGTGGGTTTAACATCAGCGGTGGAAGTACAGAGGGCTGGCTGGCTGTAGGGAGGGGTATGAAAGAGGGAGAGGAAAATAGGTCTTACTCACTGTCCTTTTGAAGTGGTTCATGTACTAAACTAAAAATCCAAATCTATTCTGAATAGGTAAGAAGAATAGGAGAATACACTTTCTGATAAACTTTTGACTATGCAGTATGGTACATCTTAATCGAGTATTTTAAACACAATACAGTTGAAGGAACTATCACATTCCTTTTTAAAAAAAGAATACATTTATATTTCAATTAAAATAGTTTATTGAACTTAATATTTTGGTGAATCACAAATATAGAGGTGTAGCCTGTTTATTTATTTACTTATCTTTTGTTCCAATTTTATTTCACACAATAACCACTGAACTAACTATTCATCCTTGTATGCCTGTGTATATATTTATACAGCAGGTTAACACTGTGACTCTCCTTAAGGACGATTAAAGAGCGGGCCGTCCCTGCGTGTGATATCGTGGAGTAGGGCCCTGCGTGGGTCAACCAGCCTGAATAAATGCTGGAGTTGGGTCCGGACTCGCAGGAGTACTGCAGGACTTCAGAGCCTCCCTGTCAGCCAATTTTACAGCTGGGAGGGCAAAGGCCTTCTGAGCTCCACTGGAGAACTGAGAGGCATTCACCGAATGAGAGGGCCGGCCCAGAGTCCCACAGCTTCTCCCACCCTTTGTCCCCGTCTGAAAGGCCTGGCTGCCTGAAACGCTTCACTTGACACCCAGTGTTTGCTGTTTGGGGGGGGGTGGGAGGCTGGGCGTGATTAAAGGAGGCGACACATACACATACACATACACATACATACCCTAAGCCTATCAATGACTCCCGCCACCCACCCCCTCCTACAGCCCCCCCCCCCCCCCCCGCGCTTCCACCCCAACGTACTGTATTTGCCCTTGCAGGTTGGTCGCTCAGCGAGAATGCAGCCTTCCATTGATCTGGGTCCGGTAAAGCCCCCGGCACGGCGGCCTTGTGGGCTTGATTCCACTCAGACGAACCCGTTGCAGTGAGCTGTGGTGGAGCTAAACACGCTGCGCACAGCGTCTGGGAGCTGCCCTAAGTGATGTGCGTTCTGATGCTTAGCTTGGAGATCCCCCCGGCCCAGTCGGAGGCGTGGAATTCTGTAGCCTTCTGCAGTGTCTGGTCGACCGCAGAACGGTGCTCCAGTTAGAGTCCCAAAAGCAGCACCTATTGGGGCACAGAGGTTTGTGTGCTTTCCATATGATGAATGTTGCTCCAAATATACATTATTATTGATATTGTTTATTATTAAAACACACCTGTCCTTTGTACAAAGCGCACACACGCACACACACACACACACGCACACACGCACGCACACACACACACGCACACACACACACACACACACACACACACACACACACACACACACACACACACACACACACACACACACACACACACACACACACACACACACACACACACACACACACACACACACACAGAGCCACGTGTCTATAAACAGCACGGCTGTGATTGCTGAGCCAACAGTCCTGCGGAAGACATCTGACAGATGCTCTTTGAGTTCTATTGGCTTAGAAATCGGCCGCCTGTCACCTTGCCCGTCTCAACAGGCCCAGAGGTGACCCCTCCACCGCCGCGGCTCCGTGCGTTATCGGCCCTAACACAATTGGATGCACGTTCAGCATTCAGGGGTCGAAGAGGCGGCCGCCACTGAGGTGCCCTCGTGTACAAAAAGGGCCGACCTCTGGTGACCTCTGGCACCTGAACCATGACCCTCATTTACAAGCGGGTCACTCACGCAACAACTGCATTTACACCGGGGTCAGCTGAGATCTCTGTCCTCCAAACAGGTCTCCGAAAGCAAACATTTTTAATCATATAGTGTGCGGTGAGAGCGGGAACATTGCTGAACGCCGGCAGCGTATACACACGGGGTCACAACCCGACCTGCCCCCCCCCCGCGGAGAATACAGTGATGCAAACCCAGGATCAACATGAACACCATCTTTGTCTCAACGCAATACAAACAGACTCGCTCACACACACGCACACACAGACACAGACACACACACACACGCACACACACAGACAGACACACACACGCGCACACACGCACACATAGACACAGACACACACACACACACAGACAGACACACACACGTGCACACACGCATGCATTTACACATGCACATACACACACACACACAAATACATACACATGCACATACGTGCACATACACACCCACACATGCACAAATACATACACATGCACAAATGCACACACGCACGAACATATACACAAATACATATACGCATGCACTTACATACACACACATCCTTACACATACTCATGAACAAATACACACACGCACACACACACACGCACGCACAAATATACACGAACAAGCCCACAATCACACATACACAAATGTGCACACTCACACATACACTCACGCACACACACACACACATGTGAAGTTATTCAATGTGAATACGCACAAACTCAAACAAACATAGCACGATCTTTCACCCTGAAGTTAATTGCATTCTACAATAACGAACAAGCGCTAGAGGCTCACTCCAAATTATCTCTACTTGAAGCAAAAGATGGATTTGCCTCATCGTCTTATAGCCCTGTATAAATTGGAGGACTTAGAGGAGGAGAGAGGAGCAAATCTTACGTTGATCTTACAATAACAGACCGGAACTAGTCCTACACCTCTTTTTACTTTAATGAACGTGTTTGAGGACAGTTTCAGAGACTTAGGATTTAGCTTTAGTCCTCAGCTTATTAATTGGATATCTCTGCTCCTCTCTCTCTAGAATGAGCAGCCAATTCAATTGGCTCCTTTGTATTAGCATTCCAGGTGATTTCGGGACTTTTTTGCGTGGCACTGGCAGTATCATGCAAAAACAGGTGTCCTTTGGGTATGAAACACTCAAACCCAGCCTCTTCTCCCTCCATCACTCTCTCTGTGCAACAGGGAGGACCAGGACTCGAGGTGATGGCACTGAGAGCATGGCTGCAGCTGATTGCTCTGTGTTGCAGCACCCACAGCTGGGCTGAAACAGTACCCTTATTGCTGCTGAGACGTCTCAATAAGGGGGAGACAGGCTCCGTTTACCGTGACCTTCTGGCAACACTAAACGGGCTAAATAGGAATGACATAATGCACCATTTTATGGTTAATCAAATTCCAACAAAGCCTTGGAGCAGGGGACCAGTGCTACATTTGACAGATGTGTCCGTCCAGGCGTCTCTCTCTCTCTACTGCCTCTATCGCAGTCTCAGCACTATTCATGCAGTTTCAAGTTTTACAATATTTTTATACTATCAAGCGTGATAGTTCAGCATTTGTTCCATGTTCATTGTCTGGAGTGATAATTAAATTAGGAGCGTGTGTTGATGAAGCTGTTGGGGCTTTGACCATGTCAGATGATCACATGATTTATTATTATTATTATTTAGAGCGGAGCGGTTATTCATTTCAGAATTAACTGTACCTTGTTTCAATCGCACGGCGGTGTAGAATGAACAGCACAAACACACGTGTCACTTGTCAACTTCCACTCTCTCATGATACATCCAGAGAGAGGGCGAGAGAGAGAGAGAGAGAGAGAGAGAGAGAGAGAGAGAGAGAGAGAGAGAGAGAGAGAGAGAGAGAGGGCGAGAGGGAGAGAGAGAGAGAGAGAGAGAGAGAGAGAGAGAGAGAGAGAGAGGGGGGAGGGGGGGGAAATAGGAAGATAGAAGGAGTGCTAGTGAGAAGAGAGAGAGAGAGAGTGGGAGAGGGGGAGAGAGGGGTCACAGCGACCGTGTGATGGTGGCTGACACCGGGGTTCAGCCTGCAGTCAAGGGAAGCAGTTGAAGATGAAGCAGACTCAGGGGCCAGACTCTGTGTGCAGGTGCCCCCTCGCTGCCCTGGCTCTCTTTCATCCCACCATCCACTCCCACATTGGCCCCGCCAGTGCCCTGCCTGCTATCCACCAATCAGGGCCCAGGGGGGGCGGCGGCACAGTGGGACACATCAAAGCGTTTCCTCGGTGAGAGGCTCTGGGCTGATGCTGGCACAACACAGAGGAGCTCACAAGAAGGCAGGGACAGCCAGTGGGGGGGTGGGGGGATGGGGGGAGAAGGAAAAAAGCCCGGTCCAAATGGAATGGAAAAAAGGAATCCTAGCAGAACAAAACATTTCATTCTCTTCACAAACCAGCATAATGCCAGCCTTGCGTCCAAAAAAACAGACCAAGACACATTTTGCTCATTGCCTTCAGCCAATAGCCCCCTTGAGTGTGTGAACAAGGGGTATAATTTAATTAAGAAAATCCAATCTTCCAGTTTGAGGCAACAAAGTTAGATCTGAAGGAGCACAATATGTTCCCGTCCTTCTTTCTTAAATTGGAATTTCATAGGTGAAATGAAATCAAAGCGTTGCCGAGCTGCCCCGTCTCTTTTGAGTTGCTTTCCGTACGTGACGATGACAGAATGTGCTACATTTTGACACACGGGCAAACAAACACACATACAGACAGATACAAAAAAAAAGGAGGAGGATGCTTAATGGCTGACGGATAATAAAAGGTCAAAGAGATATCTAACTTAATCCTTCTTTTGAAGAAGGAAAAATAAACAGCTATGACTGATTCTAATCGACACCTATCCCATTTTGCCACCGTATTGCGGTGTGCGGTAAGGTCTTCCCACTGAATCATATCACCTCTTCATGTTCTCTCCAAACTTCTAATGACTTTCTTTGTCAAAGCTCTTAGAGTGAGAAGGGCTTTGTGAATACGAAGTACCCTTCACTTGCAGGGAGCTGCCCACACAGAATGCATTTGGCTTTACAATACAAGTGTGCCCGGTCCCTGAGAGAGTGACGCACAAGCCTGCAAGCTTTTGCATATGTTAAGGAGGATTATGGGCTCCTATGGGAGAGAGGATGCTTCGGGGCCAGAAGTTCTGCACAAACACTGGGAACCGGAGAGGGGGAGGGACCCCCGCGCCTCCACACTCAAAGGTGTATGAAGACTACCGCGATAAAAACACGCTCTCGTAACCAGAACCTATATAAGGGACGTGACTATTAATGGCCTTTTAAGGATTGTTGCACACTAAGGACACTATCTTTTCTATTTTCCATCCAAATCAAAAACAGAAGACGGTACATACGGGGTCTTGGTACAGGAGGGAGTGTGTTTGATTAGCTAAACACTCACTTTCCTTATCTTTTTGTTTCTACCCCCAGTGGAGGCTGAACATGTAATCCAACCGTCAGATCAATACGTAACAAAAGCAGCCGCAACAAAGAACGCCCCGGTGACTCTGCCAAGCGCGCTAGCAGGAGACATCCCTCCTCTGCACTGTGCTTCCCGTAGCAACGCGTTCCCGGCCCTATTATTACGTCTCTGTAATCCCCACTAGTGTACAGATGCTCATCCTGCCAGTGATTTAAGGCAACGAAACAAACAAACAAATCACATCACCTCGCATGTCACAGCAACATGTGCACCTGCAGGCGTGGAGCAAATATAGTCCGTCTCATCATCCCCGTGCCACAGCACCACTGCGTATCGACTCGTAGCACACCCTTGTTGATCATTAAACTAGTGGTGGGATTGTGCCTGTGTGGAAAAGGTGAGGGTTTTGGTATTGACAGGAATATCAAAGCAGCAGACAGGGCCCTCTGCCCCCTCACATGATGTCAGCCCCTGCCAGGGGGCTTGTGTTGATAACTGAGTGATAATATAGACCTTCCTTCGCGCTCCTAATGAAACCTATTGACGCCACCGGGGGCTCCCATGATGAACACAGGGGCCACATTGGGGGCCAACTATAGCATGTTGGATCAGACGCCGATGCTTTTGAACGGCGTCGGCGTCCAAGTGGCGGGGAACCGTGCGAACGGCGGCGCTTTATGCGCCGTTTACACACGATGTAGTCCGTCGGTGGAACACAGGCTCCAAACAAAGATAAATCGGAGGGTTTATTACCGAACAATAACGCGGCGCTGGCCTGCAGAAATTGGAACAACTTGAACACATGTTCCGTGGTACTGCGGAGTCTCGTGTTGAAGACCCATCTGACACGCTTGGCAGGCCCCCACGCCTCTCTGCTCTCGCTTGGCACACTCGCTCCCCTGCCAACCCTTACTCTGTGTGTGTGTGTGTGTGCGTGCGTGTGTGTGTGTGCGCGTGCGCGCGCGCGCGCGCGTGTGTGTGTGTGTGTGTGTGTGTGTGGTCGTGGCTGTGACTTGGCTCTTTATTTCCACGGCTCGGATTACCGCCGCATTCAGCGCATCCAAAAGATTTTCCTCTTTTTTTTCCCCTCTCTGGGAGAGCGGGGCAAACAGAGCAACACAGTCTATTAGATTATCCCATGCAGATCCGTGTGTGCTGAGCTGCGGCGCGTCGCGGCCGGCGCCAGGTGGCTGGTTGGGGGTGCATCGCCGTGACCTTCCCCATTGTTCCCGAGCAGAGGCATCGCTGGCCTTGGTCTGGGGCTTGGGTCTGTGCCCGCTGCTAACCTCATCAGATGCTCACCTACTACCTATCCATCTTGCCTCATTGTGCACAGGCATGACAGCTGGCATTCAGCCGCTCGTGGAAGGGGCCTTTAAAGAAAGAACGACCTAAGAGGGAGTAACACCACACAGAGCCTGTGTCCTCCGCTACATTAAAGTAATTAGCTGCCAAGCCAGTGGTAGGCACCCCCCACCAAGTGCCAGCAAGACTGTGGATTGAAGTCGGCATCCTGTTTGACACATCTGGGCAAGGGAGAGTAATGAAAACAGCTGCTTCAGCCCATATGGCATCCAAAGGCTGGCAGCGTGGCAGTGTGCTGTGCCAACCTTAGGCAAATTATCCATCATTAATCCCGGGATCTGACCAGCATACGAGTCGATGCTAATCAAAACATCTGGGGGGTGGTGGTGGCGAGAAGGGGGGAGGTCTCGCTTGAAAGGGACCCGTTTTGTGAGTGGAGGGGATGTAAGGCTGCTGTTCAACAAAGAGCCCCGGGTAGATTAAAGACGTGCTACCTGACACGCACTACAAAAAGGCCCGGAGGTTGTTGTATATTCTGCCAGTGAGACGGTGGATTTGACGAGAGAAATGTTAATGGTGGAATGCCTAATGAAAGCACAAACGACATATAACACGAGTTAACAATCCGGGATAGAATCGCTTATTTCTTACCACGCTCTCATTATGCCGCCATGTCTCTCGCCCCGTTGTTATTCTCTGGTCTTTATCAGTGTTGTGTGTTGTTCTCTCTCATGCCCTCCTCTGCCTATGAATAACAATGTGCCACTCCAAAAGCGGACTAACCGTGTGGGATTAACCGGGAAAACAACATTCTGATTTATAAAACTGTTGGTTCACAGAAGCCACGCTTTGTGGCGAATCAATCCACAGATACACTTTGATTAGCCGAAGATTGCTCTAACATTTGTTTGGCTCTATTTGTCTATAGCGTGTCCTTTGGATCTAAAGGCTGGCCTGTTCAACACCGGGGCTGCGAATTCCCTCAGAAAGTGGGTGACATTAAAATGTCCTTTGATGTGCCTCCCCAAGCAGGGAGCACTAACAGTAATAGTGATTCTGTCACTTAGTGCTGTTCCGGGGGATCAATAGCTCTTAAATGCTAAAGTGGGACAATTAAAAATAAATAGGAGGGGTTGCTCGAGTTCTGAATCAGATTAGACGTCGCTGGCCCCTAGCAGGTCCTCAAAAGCACAGTGGGGCGCCCAGCGAGTCGTCCTCACAGCGGCCCTGTTTGTGACTGATGCATATGTAAGTGAGGATGAGTTGGGAATCGGCTCCCGGCTCCTACGCCTCGATCGATACGCTAATACGCCTGAGGAGGACTGGGGCGACTCAGTTCCATCCTTCCCATTCACACTGTCGCTTTAAAAGCCTTGCCAAAGCATGTACACTTATATTTTTATGTTTTCTACACACTTTGACGGGTAAAAAATATACTAAAACGATCACCCGGTATTTGGACCGTGCAAGAAAGCAAACCAACCTTGTCCCGACGACAGCAGCGGCACATGAATGAAATACCATGTTGGCTTTTGTGGATCCATCACAGAGGCCTGGCAGGGAGGTTGCAGGTGGGCCAACGCTCCCCTGTGGCTTGCTGCTGTAATGTCAACCCTGGCAATAACACAGCTGTAACTGGAGGCAGGCATGATGGGAGCGCGCCCCTGACAGACATGACCAAACCCAACACAATTAGCCGCAGACAGCAGGTGCTGCCCAACTCCGTTGCGTTAACACATCTCAGGTTTCCTTGTAATGGCCACAAAGTGATCCTAACTTTCAATTAACACATCCCCTGCCTCATCCCCCCCCCACCGCCGCCGCCGCCCACCGCCCGCCACCCCGGCAAGCCACTCATTTCCACATCTCCCCCATTAGCTGCGTGGGAAGACCCTGGCTTTGGCACTGGCTTCCTCTGCGACGGCGAGAGGCAGCATTTTTCACAAAACAAAGACGTGTATCTGCTTACACACTCTCCTAGTCCATCCCACTCGCCTCGTCCTTGTTTACACCATGCCACACACGTTCACAACCAGGGAGTTGAAAAAAAACAGGCAGCGACACAACGCAATACAGTCTTTAAATTGGGCTTTCACACATATTGAAGTTTCACACAAAATACCCACTCTCATTCTTCGAGTTTTACACGCGCCACCGATATGTGCGAAGGCAGCCAGCAGCGGCCGCTTCTTGGGAGTGATGCGTCTCTGTCTCTGTCCAACAGCAGGAGGAGAAGCACTGATGTTCTCACTCCAGAGCTTAATCAGGATAAATCGCTTGACCCTCAGTGCGGAGACAAGGCAGAGTGTCGAGACCGCAAATACCCACAAACACGCACAGACACCCTCTCTCTCTTTCTCTCTCCCACACGCGCACTCACACAGGAAGAGGTTCATCTTCATTCTGCACCGTGCCATCCATCATCTGCTGTGACTCCCCCACCAAAAGAAAACTAAACTAGGCCCAGAGAACGATCGGGTTTCCCGGGACACATCCCTGTGCTGCGTCGCCTGGGGAATTACACGGCAACAGATTACTGCTCAGGTACCGACCACCGGTGCTGTCAAACACAAAGTCCCTTCTTTAACCTACCCTCCACACTCCATCAGAGCAGAATGAAGCACTGTTTGGCTCCGTCGCTTGAGTCGATTGACCTCGAGTGATGCACTGGGACTGGGATGCACTGGGTGTGCTCGGGACAACAGGCCGCCGGTGAAAGGTTCTGGGTCTGCTCCTCTCCATACACAATGCACACGGCGAGGGCTACAGCACTGTACCGTGTCATTTACCCGGTCAAGCCGTCCATATGGAGAGGCCCACGCTGTGTTCTGTGGGTCACACGTGCTCAGAGCGGAGGTACCCAATGACAGCTCGGACTCCTCGTTTCCTTGTCACAATCCAACTCAGATTTTCTTGGTCTGTACAGCGTTGTGTCCATGTTACCATGTTAACGATCGGGTTTGGTGTGATGACCACAGTATATACTTTGCAAAGACAGGCATTTTCATATTTTTCCCCTTCACAAAAGGTAATCGGTGACTATGCCAAGTGTTGTAGCACAGTACAACCCTGTCTCGTCAAAATTACGTTCCCAGAGAACTATTCGGCATTCTCAATTACGTTTGTCATAAAACGTATTTTGTCCGCGATTACGTTTTATTGAACGTATTGCAAATACGTTCGTCCTCAGCCTATTTTTTGCCATTCATTAACCTCTAGGATTATGTTTGGTTGAAACGTATCCCAGATAGGTTAAATGTCAACGTATAGCACATTATTGTCATTAAGGCATATCTTCCTTTCAGGGAACGTTTCATTTAACGTATTTTCTCTGAAAAATGTATCTTGGCCGTGAATACGTTTTATTGAACATATCGCAAATACGTTCGTTGTCAGCCTATTGTTTTGCCATTTATTAACCTCTAGGATTAGTATCCCAGATAGGTTAAATGTCAACGTATAGCACATTATTGTCATTAAGGCATATCTCCCTTTCAGGGAACGTTTCATTTAACGTATTTTGTCTGAAAAACGTATCTTGGCTGTGGATACGTGTTATTGAACATATCGCAAATACGTTCGTTGTCAACCTATTTTTTGCCATTCATTTACCTCTAGGATTATGTTTGGTTGAAACGTATTCCAAATATGTTAAATGTCAACGTATAGCACATTATTGTCATTAAGGCATATTTCCCTTTCGGGAAACGTTTCATTTAACGTTATTTTGTCCCTGATTACGTCTTATTGAACATATTGCAAATAGGTTCGTTCTCAACATTTTTGTTGTAATTTATTTAAGCTACCTCTTGGATTACAGGCTACATTTAATTGAAACGTATCCTTAATAGGCTACGTTAAATTTCGATAACACATTATTGTCAGCATGTAGGCATAGGTCTACCTCTCGGGGAAGCGTACGTTTGATTGTAATGTTAATAGTCCAACGTTATATCAACATGTCACAAGAGGAGAAATTAGCTGCTGACGGGGTAACTGTAGGAGCGGGGGTTGCTTTGTTGATTTCTTTATCTAGGGCTATAGCTGTGGTCAAAGCGGGAAGTGTGCGTTGTCTGGGCGGCTGCCTGAACTGAGCTGCAGGAAATTATGTTCACACGTTTCTTCATTCATTCATGAAGGCTATACCGGTGAACGGTGACGTCAGACTCACGCCCACCTACAAACCAAACCAATCAATGTCCACTATAAGCCTGTCCTCTCGGAAAATACGACCACGTAGGTGGTTTGTTCCGCCACAGATTACGACCCATTGGAATTTATCCAAAACGAGCGAACGAGGCCCTCTACATGTGCGGGGAACCCTTTCTCATCAAAATTACGTTCCCAGAGAACTATTCGGCATTCTCAATTACATTTGTCTAAAAAACGTTTTTTTGTCCGTGATTACGTTTTATTGAACATATTGTAATGACCTCGCCGGTGACATAACGATGTCGAGTCATTAGTAATTGAAGGAACTTTTAATGGACCAAAACCAGGTCACTGAAACCCGTAACCAACGGCAGAAATCCCACCCAAAACAAACCCCGGTTACCCCGGCAACCCCCAACACGGTCTCACTCACGTGCAGGCCCCCACCCTCGTGTTCTTCCAAGGCCCTCCCCCAGCTGACCTAATGATTCGCCCTCACACTGATTGACAAGAAGAACATTACAATACATGCACACAGAACAACTGGCATAACGGACAACGAAATACAATGCAACACATAACACACAAACAATTTAATTGTCCCAGGGTCGCTACAATATCGTAAATACGAATTCGTTCTCTGCCTATTTTTGCCATTTATTTACCGTGTTACTATGGCAGAATAAAGAATAAATTCATGCATTATCATTCAACTTGAACATGTGTTTTTACAGTATAGAGTGGTGGAGAGGGATGACGTATGTTGGCAAACCCGGAAGTGAGCGTCGCCCTCGGTTCCCTTGACAAAAAGCCAACGGGTTTTCCATTGGATTTTGGATTATTGCAGAAAAATCCTCAACTCCTCAAAAACGGAAAATAAATAAATCAATAAAAATAACCGTGCTCCAAAGAACGAAGTGTAAACCAATGCATTCTGAATGGGAGTGTTTCTCCGATTTTTCCATGCTACACAACGAAATGTAAACCCATGCAAATAAAGACTTCATGGTCATAATAATAATTTAAATATCATTAATCTACTACTGAGTGTGTAGGGAGGTATCCTATTTTTTTCAACGGGGCTGAATCCAGTCACTTGACCGTCATGGTTGCTATGGTGGTTGCTATCGACCGCCCACTCTAATAACTCTATAAACCACGCGGCAAAGGAGCTGCCGTCAATTGGGTTGTTTTTGTCGTAAACTAGGGTCCGATGGTTGAAAAATAGACAGTTATTCCAAGGTATCCTTAAAAGGCAGCTTGGATGCGTTTATTTTCTGCAGTTTAGACTTCTTCTATAACTTTTTTTTGAAAGCAAAACACCAAGCTCATTGATTTAACGAGGGAGGGTTATTTGAAACAATTTATTCAATAAATATTTGTGAGAGGTCATTCCTTCTCCTGATTTTACTTCCTATTTATGTCTAGGGTAAACCCCTACTGTCCACAAGCATCCCCCCCCTCCCCATATGGATTTGGAGAATTGTTGCCACGTCCCAGTGGTGGAGGTATATATATGAAAGAGGGCATTCAATTATAGCCTACTACAATGATCAATTAGGAGGCCGAAGCCCTAAAGGAAGTGATGCAATAGGTGACTGAGTCGACAACATTTAAGTAAGCTGTATAGCGTCTCTTATATATCAAAGGGGGTCTCAAAGGACGCATACGCTTCAACCTGTGGCTCCAGCACTACAGGAAATGACTCAGCAAGTGCTCCATCTCGTTGCAACTCACCCAGCGGCTCGCTTGCAAGATTTTGGCCTGAAGTTCTTCCCAGACCTACACCCTAGCCATCCAACATGCATATCTGAGAATCAGGCCTCTCTTTAATAATGACAAAAAGTTGTGAGAGAAACACACATTAACTTTTTGTTATCTCATAAGCGGCGTGGTGCCGGCTCCTTTTGACCTTTTGACCCCCGACTTCAAAAACGTGGCCACAGGCCAGCTGTGTCTACACACCTTTAGCCACGAATGTACACCTCCATCCCACAAAAAATGGGGACTAGAAACTAACCTCTGTCTTATGTACATTTACTGTACTGTTGGAGGTCACGCCCCTTTGCCGACCTTTTCGAGATAGCTAGGGATGCTAAAATGTTTACACACATTTCCCGGGGGCCCGTGAACGATATATCCGAGATTTGGAGTTCTAGCCCTTAGAGAAAAAAAGTTTTCCCAAATGGAGTGTCATTTGGACAAAGCCCCTCAGAAGTGTAGCCTGCAAGACCTAATGGTTCAGAATGTGGTGGAAAAACAGTTTTTGAGATAGGAAGGTCCTACCGCCCTGAAATTGTAATACCTTATTCTAGGGCCTGACTGGGACCTCCACACCGAAACTTGGCCCGGTCGGACCCCGAGGGCAGGAAGGGGGGGCCTGCCCTCGGGGTCTGACCGGGCCAAGTTTCGGGCAGGAAGGGCCCCCCCTTCCTGCCCTCGGGGTCCGACCGGGCCAAGTTTCGGTGCGGAAGTCCCAGTTAGGCCCTAGAATAAGGTATTAAAATTTCAGGGCGGTAGGACCTTCCTATCTCAAAACTGTTTTTCCACCACATTCTGAACCATTAGGTCTTGCAGGCTACACTTCTGAGGGGCTTTGTCCAAATGACACTCCATTTGGGAAAACTTTTTTTCTCTAAGGGCTAGAACTCCAAATCTCGGATATGTCGTTCACGGGGCCCCGGGAAATGTGTGTAAATATTTTAGCATCCCTAGCTATCTCGAAAAGGCTGGAAAAGGGGCTTGACCTCCAACAGTACAGTCAATGTACATAAGACAGAGGTTAGTTTCTAGGCCCCATTTTTTGCGGGATGGAGGTGTAAATTTGTGGCTTAATGTGTGTAGACAGCGCTGGCCTGTGGCCACCTCTTTGAAGTCTGGGGTCAAAAGGTCAAAAGGAGCCGGCACCACGCCGCTTATGAGATAACAAAAAGTTAATGTGTGTTTCTCTCATAACTTTATGTCATTATTAAAGAGAGGCCTGATTCTCAGATATGCATGTTGGATGGCTAGGGTGTTGGTCTGGGAAGAACTTCAGGCCAAAATCTTGCAAGCGAGCCGCTGGGTGCAGGTGCAACGAGATGGAGCACTTGCTGAGCCTGGACTTTCATAATCTTCGCTCTGTGAATGTGAAGGATGTTTGGTCGGATGTTACGACGAAGAATCATAATGTGAATGGGAATATTCTATAAATCTCTTGATATCATCTTTCGTCTCAACACTTCTGCTGCAGCCACTTAAAGTCTCACTCCGAGAACCTTAAAATATGAATCAATCCATTAGAAGTATGAAAATATGTTCCCGGTGGTGCAACAGAGCAAACAAGGTGTCCTTTGACATCTACGTTTCGAGACGATTGCAACAGTGCCACACATGATCATATTTGAATATGTTTCGGGGTAGTAATTAGCTGTCGATTTTGGAGGCCTTTATCAATAATGACCAGCTATAGATTTGCTTCCCGATGGAGATTTTTGACAAATTACATGTTAATTAGCATCTACACGTTAAGCTGAGTCCAATGAGATCAAGCTCGGCCTCTTGCTACACCGAGATCATGTCCTAGACCTAGGTGTACCATGTAAAATACATGTTACCATTAGCTAGAGTGTCGTTCTTGGTGTCATTGGACTCAGCTCAACGTGTAGATGCTAAATAACATGTCATTTGTGACAAATCTTTATCGGGAAGCAAATCAATAGCTGCTCAGTATTGATTAAGGCCTCCAATTTCGACAGCTAATTACTACCATTAAACATGTTCGAATATGCTCATGTGTGGCACCGTTGCAATCGCCTGGAAGCGTAGATGTTGAAGGACACCTTGTTCGTCCTCTTACCCCACCGGAAAGATATTTACATGCTTCTGATTGACTAATGAATTGATTCAGCTATTCCCCCAGAAGTCTGGGGTCAAAAGGTCAAAAGGAGACAGCACCACGCCGGGGTGGATCCAGATCTCGGGCAACAGCGTAGGGTTGCCAGGTCCTGCAAAAAACGTGCCCCCCACATACCGTTCAAAATCCACCCAAAATGTCCTAGAAGCTTCCCAAAAAAAAAAGATATTATTGGCCATTTTGGCCAACGTTTTGAAAGTAATAATATTTGAGGGAATATTTTGTTGTTGTTGTTTTAGCAGCGAAATGCACCGTGTGCGTGTGTGTGTGTGTGTGTGTGTGTGTGTGTGTGTGTGTGTGTGTGTGTGTGTGTGTGCGTGTGTGTGTGTCTGTGTCTGTGTGTCTGTGCGTGCGTGTGTGTGCTTGTGTGTGCTTGTGTGTGTGTGTGTGTGTGGGGGCGAATCATTAGGTCAGCTGGGGGAGGGCCTTGGAAGAACACGAGGGTGGGGGCCTGCACGTGAGTGAGACCGTGTTGGGGGTTGCCGGGGTAACCGGGGTTTGTTTTGGGTGGGATTTCTGCCGTTGGTTACGGGTTTCAGTGACCTGGTTTTGGTCCATTAAAAGTTCCTTCAATTACTAATGACTCGACATCGTTATGTCACCGGCGAGGTCATTACAATATGTTCAATAAAACGTAATCACGGACAAAAAAACGTTTTTTAGACAAATGTAATTGAGAATGCCGAATAGTTCTCTGGGAACGTAATTTTGATGAGAAAGGGTTCCCCGCACATGTAGAGGGCCTCGTTCGCTCGTTTTGGATAAATTCCAATGGGTCGTAATCTGTGGCGGAACAAACCACCTACGTAGTCGTATTTTCCGAGAGGACAGGCTTATAGTGGACATTGATTGGTTTGTAGGTGGGCGTGAGTCTGACGTCACCGTTCACCGGTATAGCCTTCATGAATGAATGAAGAAACGTGTGAACATAATTTCCTGCAGCTCAGTTCAGGCAGCCGCCCAGACAACGCACACTTCCCGCTTTGACCACAGCTATAGCCCTAGATAAAGAAATCAACAAAGCAACCCCCGCTCCTACAGTTACCCCGTCAGCAGCTAATTTCTCCTCTTGTGACATGTTGATATAACGTTGGACTATTAACATTACAATCAAACGTACGCTTCCCCGAGAGGTAGACCTATGCCTACATGCTGACAATAATGTGTTATCGAAATTTAACGTAGCCTATTAAGGATACGTTTCAATTAAATGTAGCCTGTAATCCAAGAGGTAGCTTAAATAAATTACAACAAAAATGTTGAGAACGAACCTATTTGCAATATGTTCAATAAGACGTAATCAGGGACAAAATAACGTTAAATGAAACGTTTCCCGAAAGGGAAATATGCCTTAATGACAATAATGTGCTATACGTTGACATTTAACATATTTGGAATACGTTTCAACCAAACATAATCCTAGAGGTAAATGAATGGCAAAAAATAGGTTGACAACGAACGTATTTGCGATATGTTCAATAACACGTATCCACAGCAAAGATACGTTTTTCAGACAAAATACGTTAAATGAAACGTTCCCTGAAAGGGAGATATGCCTTAATGACAATAATGTGCTATACGTTGACATTTAACCTATCTGGGATACTAATCATAGAGGCTAATAAATGGCAAAACAATAGGCTGACAACGAACGTATTTGCGATACGTTCAATAAAACGTATTCACGGCCAAGATACATTTTTCAGACAAAATACGTTAAATGAAACGTTCCCTGAAAGGAAGATATGCCTTAATGACAATAATGTGCTATACGTTGACATCTAACCTATCTGGGATACGTTTCAACCAAACATAATCCTAGAGGTTAATGAATGGCAAAAAATAGGCTGAGGACGAACGTATTTGCAATACGTTCAATAAAACGTAATCGCGGACAAAATACGTTTTATGACAAACGTAATTGAGAATGCCGAATAGTTCTATGGGAACGTAATTTTGACGAGACAGGGTTGCACAGTAGGCCTACTTAGATCAGTAAACACTGGGTCTAAGAGACGATAGCATGATCCCTGTCTCTGTTACTAGAACCTTGTTTGACAGACGAGGATGGGTGGAGATTTCTTCATTTCTTAGGAGAGGGGGAAATGGTTGAAAGGAAATGAAGGGTCCCTGCAGAATTTGGATAATCATGTACTGTAATGGAAGTTGTGTGTAATTTGCTCTTTGCCATCTTAACTGTGGTTATCACTGCTATAAATGGATACATCTTCTTGTATGAAGTCTTTCATTACCTCCACTCATTACCGGCTCATCCCAGTGCTCCCCAAGGACTTTCTTTTACAAGCTCGTTCACGGGAATGCACTTTAATGTCCCAAATTTGATGCTTGTTGAAAAAACAAATTTGTCTCAGGCAATTAAAAAGTATCACCACCCAAACGACTCTTCATAAACACTATGTTTGACATGGGCTTTTGTCCCATTATATCTTCAAAACCCGGTTCGATCTTTTTAAAGTGAGATGAGAGGCTGAAATCAGGCATTTACTTGAGTCTGTTACTAGGTGAACAGTAGACAGACTACTGGTATGCAACTGTAGTCGTTTGGTATCTTTACCTTCATTCGTTGCTTTCTGTATAAATTCTACAAGACTAAAATAACAATGAGGGAACCATGCATGGTACTTCACAGACAATGTTGGGCAGAACTGGTAGTTGGCTTAACACTAAACCTGCAGTTGTTCAAAAATCTGAACACTGTTTTCACTTTGAGTGTGACAGACTGCCTCACTCAATAAAACTCAGAGGAACATTATGGAAGTTGAAAACAAAAGTACAGCGAAAGGTCTTGACTTTTGCAAGTGGCCAGAAATATGAGAGCCATATGAAAGTAAAGTATTGAAGGTGGAAAGAATGCAGCTGTTGCTCTAAAGTGCGCAAGTTCAAAACCTACTTCCGAGGTCAGAGTTGATAGGGAGAGCAAAAATGGAGGGAAATGTGTACTATTCAACATGTGCCTGCGCTTAGCATAATTACATTTTAATGTTACCCTGTTTAGTCCGTGTTTGTGTTTCAGAAAGTAACTTGAGTACAGTCCAAGTCAGTGGCATCCAGGCTGCAGAGTTTAAACCCAGAGAGGGAAACGTTCTCAATCTGGCTACTGATCTCAGTAAACGGAGTGTTTAGTTGATCTTCAGTCCCTGTCTCTCACGTCCTCTTGATTTTCTGATGTGAATTGACTGGCTTCCTTTAAAAATACAGCTCAATGTTTGGTTTAGCCTTGTTTAGACAGCTGTGAGCTGAGATGCGTTTAGCGGCTGTAATGGTGCTGCTGCAGCAGACATCTCCCTACCTCTCTGAATATCCCTGGTGTCAGTCGTCTCTTTGATCCCCAACTCCATCCTGCGCTCCTTGGGACTCTGGAGAAGTCAGTGAGACGATGTGTTTTCAGGAGCCTGAAGTAGACTATTTTTAAGAAGGCAGAGTGACAAGGGAATAAATACATAATGCCAGAGACACTTTCTGTCACTGACTAACAGAAATTGTTACGCACGCTATACTGCTTGTGAATGACAACTCCAAAAATGCTTTAAACATTGTTTCCATTTTCCTTTTGTCTCCTTCGCTGCCAGACTGTACATATCTGTGGAGAACAGATTAAGGTTTCTGATGTATTTTTGTGTTTGCTTGTCTCTGTGTGTGTGTGTGTGTGTGTGTGTGTGTGTGTGTGTGTGTGTGTGTGTGTGTGTGTGTGTGTGTGTGTGTGTGTGTGTGTGTGTGTGTGTGTGTATGTGTGTGTGTGTGTGTGTGTGTGATTTGTGTGTTTATGCATATGGGTATGTTTATGTGTTTGTGAATGTGTTGTGCATGCGTGTGCGTGTCAACTGGGTGTGTGTGTGCGTGTCTGTGTGTGTATGTTTGTGCGTGGGTCTGTTTATGCGTGCGTGTGTGTCATGTCCGACTGCAATCTCATGCTGTCAGGCGACTCTAGCTCATTGGGCTCCGCCTGATGAAATGAGTGCTGGCTGGTGACTCCTTCAATTTCACGGCTCTTCTTAGCTTCACCCCGAAAGCCTTCCTCCAGATTGAGATATTTGCAAACTGTCATCTCCAATAAATGGCTGTCCTGTTTGACAACACTTGTGCCCTCCTACATCTGGTTTCAAGGGGATATTTTTTATTCCCCATCTTGGATTCCTGCTTCATTAAAAGACAAAAGTTTCGCCGATTTTTTTGGACATCATACATAAGGTTGTTGATTAAGAAAGCAAATACACTTCCTTGTCAGCTGACATGTCATGCTTGCACCAGGAATATGTCCTGTTCGCTTCGTACAATGTACTGTCACTCAGTCTACATTTGACAATGAGCGATGGTTGACCTCCATTAGGAAGGAAACGATCCTCGCTCAGCCTCAGGGATAATGGGATCTAGTCCTCTACTCCGCTGAAGCATCTTGTCTTTGGCACAGGGCAGGACCAAATGTACAAGGCTCCTAAAGATGATATTAGGCTTATTTTCTTTCTTCAGTTCAAAACATTCCTGGCACCTTAATTCAAATGTGTGTTAATAACATGTTGTCATATCCATAATTGATGTACACACAAATAATAAATGAATTATGCATTCTTTTTACATAAACGTATTTTTTTTTGGGAATCCTCTCTTTAAACGTTCTTTCTGTTCAACCATTTTACTGCCCTTTAGCTCATTGGAAACAGAAATGAAGTAGCTATTGAACTAATTGCAAGGTAAATGTGCACCCCATAATTAATAAGCTCAGTTTTTTCAAAATAATTCTTTACAAACTCTTCTGGGCTGGATGTGCTATCACAAAAGTCAGACGGCAGAAAACACATTTGGTTTGCTGGGGTCTTTACCGTGAGGCTCATTAGCGATGGCGTCATAAAGTTGGACAGAAACACAATAAAGCATCAAATGAGGCCATGGAAGTAAAAAAAACAGGTTAATGAGAGGCTTAACAGGGTAGGATATGAAAACAAAACCATAAAGTGCTGTTTTTGCAAACATTATAATAGCCACGCATACTCTTCCAGCTACTCCGTGATACAACAGGAAATGCGTGCAGGCTGTTAGGAACACAGTCTCCTGAGCTTGGTTACTAGCCGTGCTGGCCCACGTTTATTAGCCATACGATCCACCCTGTCCGCAACAGGCAGTGCCTGATAATATCATAACCAAGTATTTACCATGGAGACGTTTAAGATTGCCCAGATAGCGCTGAAACACTAGAGCCACAAATTTGTTAATATCATTAAAAGATGTTACCAGGAACCGAAGAGAGAATCCGATCCCCTAAGGCCTCAGCCTGTGGAAATAATTTATAATGTAACAGCTATAAAACATGTACAAGTTATCAGGTTCAAGACCTGTCCCTGTATCTGGAGGCTCCCCTTACACACGACACTGCCTTTAATACAAGTGCTAAAACAATTAAGGGGAATGGATTTTCCACTGTCTGCGAGTGAGAACATCAATCCTCCCGGTTATAAATACTCTGTTTTCATCAAATGTTTAAATAGGAGGCTCTGGTGCCATTCTTTTATTTCATAATTTTTTGGATGAATGCATTAGTATTTTTAATTTCAGCATTTTATTGTAAAACTTTGTAATCTCAACCCATTGAGGAATGAGGATTCTACCTCAATGGTATCTCTTGTGGAAAAGTGGAATAAGTGTTTGATGTAATGAATATAAAAGTGTGTTGGACATTCTGAAAAAAGGTATTTTCAAACGCACATACACACTCTGAACTGCTTCCCATGCTGAGTTAAACCCTTCATTGCGTCATTGGGGATCAGTACTACTGTACATCCAATAACCTTGCGCCTCCCAGGACGATGGATGTAGCTTGTAACCATGACGTGTATTAATTGCTTATCATGGCAGTGAATGCATAAAACCTTCCCCGCTGCATGTATGTGCCTATGTTCAAGGTGACAGTCGACCGCAACTTATCAGCTCCAGTAAATGGGGCGTAATGGCCCCTCGCAAAAAAATAAAGGAAGGGAGAAATGGCTGGCCATTGAAGCTGTCATGGCGGTTAGTATCTCTTTCATTATATTCACAGTGGTAATGTGATATGTCACACTGTTGCTAATACACTTCTGTGCGCTGTCATCTGGCTGTAATGCTTATCAGGCCTGTGTTGATGATTTGCCCTTTTGTCAAGGCCAATTATGCCGGGATGTGTCAGGGTGGCAGGCGGCAGGGGCTGCTATTACTGGTTCACACAGATGACGCGAGACACCGGCCCCGCCAGCCGCCCCGCCAGAAGCCCCGCTCCTCCTCCAGCCCAGGGTTAGCAGGTGCTAGACTCAATTATCCTCCGCTCTGGGTTAAGGTGTTGCACAGGAGGAAGGATAATGAAAAAAATTAACTCGGTGCCGAAAGCTTTTTATTAACCGCTGGATATGTTTCACTCTATTGATCAAAATAATACTGTTAGATTGGCATTTCACTTGGTTGAGGCGGATCAAACCATATGAGGGATGTTAGGGGGGAATAGCATCCGATCCTGGGTGGGTTTAGGATTATCCCAGTAATTATCCCAACCATGCGTTGATCGTTAAGGAAGGGCTGTTTGGAGATGGGAACGCGGGGAACGATGGGTGACCTTGAGACGCTTATGCTACATGACTTGAATGGACATTATTGCGTCTTTTAAATGAAAATAAAGGTTAGACATTTTATAACTGGAGCTAAACCAAGAATATAACCCAAAGCACGATTTCACTTTTCAGAAATCTATTTCTACATCGTACATTTTAGCGTCAATGCTAATAAAAAGAAAACGTAAACGTCAAAGGGCAATAATATTGGCAAAAGCAACGATAATGGAAAACTGCAACCATTCTCTTTTGGATATGCCAGCAGGGTTAGAGCCGGCCTCAAAAGCTGTCAAATCCATGTCAAAAATGGGTAGGATTTTCCGTTACACCATCACATTAGCCGATTTCTTGACTGGGACTTTGAACTGATTCTTTTTTCCCTTTCTCCTTTAAGCGTTGTTTGGTTCAGAAGCAAGACAAGTTTCCCAAAATAAAACTCCTCTCCATGACCTTCCCTTTCTACTGAGGAGTGCAAATCCCTGTTCGCTGTGCCAACCAGGACTCATTACTTTCTTGTTTTAAAGAGAGCTCTCTGTTCCAGGAGGCCTCATTACAGCTGGAAAAGACACCCATGGGACGCGCTAGGAAAACAGTGAAGACCCCCCTCTTGAGTAATAAGCTCGCCAAACTTCCACAGGCAGACTGAGTGAAGAACTTAGGCTCTGCAAATCCATTGCCACCAGCCCCCCCAATGTTCCATAGGAAAGGTGTCTTTGAGGTGCTCCGGATATATGTGGCTCGCTACTTAGAAGCTCAGGATGCTCGCTGACTGATTAGCGCCGCGGCACACGTTGAATGGTTCAAGGCGGGGGGGGGGGGAAGCAGACACTTTGACATCACTCGTGCGTCTACTGTCAAGCACGGCTCAGAAGCGGGCCCAGACATCTTTTTGGTTGACTTTCAGACGGATGGCGTCATTCAAATGCCGTTTGATGCGGATGAACAATCGACTCGGTTATTTCAGTCGGTGAAACACATGTGGATATTTTGAAAGGGAGATGGGATACATTTGTTATGATTGTTATTTGGCAATACACTAAATGATCAATAAGTATTCATGTGTTTTCTACAGTGATTTCCATGGCCAGGAGTTTTGAGAGCTATTTTGAGTTCATGTTGTTTTGAACGGCCTCGTGGGCTGGATTACAAACACAGCTGCACTGTTCCTCCGACAAAAAACTGTTATCTGAACTAATAAACTGTGGACAGGCATTTTCTTTAAGACGCACATAAAGGGGACCGTTTAATTTTCCCACAAAGTCCTGCAGACTTTTTTTTTATGTTCAAATTGCTGCAAGCTGTGATTCCCACGTGAAAGGCATCAGAGAGCCGCCTCCCGTCACTCACTGGTGAGGACAGAGAGGACGGTATGTCAAAGTCACGACCCCGCGCTCCGGGCTAGTGTATCCGCCCACAACCATCTCCATAGGCTCGCTAACACAAGCTGGATCTGATCACTGTGTGCCATCAAACATTTCTACAAGACCTGAGCAACAGGAACATATATAGATAAAGCATCCAGACATACACTCGAGAGGCGAGAAGATGCGCACAGCATTTATATTAGATTTTATTATTATTATTATTGTTATTATTATTATTTGCATTTCTAATTCTAGTATTTTTTTAGACTGTACACATTCAATAATAACACATAATCACACATAAATGAGCACCCAGTGATAAACAGATAGAACCACACCTAAATGCACCCGCACACAGACACGCGCACACACACACACACACACACACACACACACACACACACACACACACACACACACACACACACACACACTTACACTCACACACACACACACAGACACACACACACACACACACACACACACACACTTACACTCACACACACACACAGACACACACACACACACACACACACACACACACACACACACACGCACACACGCACACACGCACACACGCACACACACACACACACACACACACACACACACACACACACACACACTCACTCACTCACTCACTCACTCACTCACTCACTCACTCACTCACTCACTCACTCACTCACTCACTCACTCACTCACTCAACTCACTCACTCACTCACTCACTCACTCACTCACTCACTCACTCACTCACTCACTCACTCACTCACACTCACTCACTCACTCTCACACACCCGCTCACACATTCTCACTCACTCACTCATTCACTCACTCACTCACTCACTCACTCACTCACTCACTCACTCACTCACTCACTCACTCACTCACTCACTCACTCACTCACTCACTCACTCACTCACTCACTCACTCACTCACTCACTCACTCACAAACACATACAGAGATAGCACATCATACTGCCCACGGCTTTCGGGATCTGTGATACTTTGGTTAGGAGATCCAATTAGTTTTGGATGACTTCTGTGTTTCCAGAGGTCAGCGTTCCCAGCAGTTAACACACAGGCAGATGGCATCTCCAAAAGATTTAGTAACACATGTCAACCGAGCCTCCCTTAAGGGAGCTGCTTAGGCCATTTATAGCTGCAACTTCAGTCTCCACCACCAGCGCTGAGCACAGCGTAAGCCTCTCACGCTAACACAGTAGCATCCCCCAACGTTCTCTCTTCTCCGGTTGGCGTTTCTTTTGTTTTTACAAACGAGATACATAGTCTGTCATATGCAGTGGACTGAAGGTCGCCGTAACATTGTGTCTGACATCAAAGGCTAAAGAGAGGGTTGTCTTCTCTGTTATATAACTGATCGCAAGGTTTCACAGAAAGATAGCCATAGAGGGATCGCATCAAAGACTAAGAGGACTGCTTCCTGAAAATAAACACTGCCATTACCCCAGTAGAGGTAGTCCTTATGAATAACCATTTGTTATTAAGTTAGAGGAGCAACCACTTTCGACATTACCACAAGATTCATGATATATTATTTAAACTACTACTAGTTACTACAATTATTAATATTGCATATAGTTCTTCATTTTTCCCAAATTAAGTTTATAGCAACACATAAGTCGGGATATGAAACACCCCACATTAAATCATTTTCTATGATCAATCGATCCCTTACAGAAATGTGCTTTGTTTATTGCTGGTCTGTGAATTAGCTTTGTTTATGACATTGAAGCGCATTGATTGGAAACAACTGACTCTGCACATGAGCCAGATCCAGACGCCACAACAGGTGCCTGGGAGCCTTGAGGGACCACTTATTGATAGAGCGGTAAATGTCCGAGTCGTTTTAATTGATCAGCGCTCCCAGGCTTTGAGTCAGAGGTGCAGAAGGGGGAGGGCGGGGTGGGGCGGGTGAGGTAGAGGGGGGAGAGGCTAGGGAACCCGAGAGCCATTAGGCACAAGCGAGTGCACAATCGTTGATGGGAACAGATTATTGTAGCTGGTCAAGCCTTATAGAACACTGATCGCTGTGATTATCAGTTCACAGGCAGCGGCCGACACAGAGCACTGACACCGGGCGCTGAGAACCACATGAGAAGTCCAGCATGAAATGAAACGGAGAAGGATCCTCCCTGGATCAATGTGCACCACTGTCTGACGGGTTAAGTGGCTTGTATAGCCGACACAAGGTCATCACATTTTAATTTACCTTACACATCGCAGCCCATAGGTTGTGACACAGGGGCAGGAAACTTTACAATATGTTGTACTAAACAGCCTACCCTGCTGCTATATCAGGCCCTCAGCAGATTCCAGGCCATGTCAGTTCCCAACTAGGGCTAAGTGGATGGAAAACGTGTGTCCATCCCTATATCCTGTCTAGCTGAGCCTATGGTTTATATATTAGTCAACACTCAGGCGCCTTCCGTTCCGACTCATTGCGGCTAGAGTTCAGGATAAGCTAAATAAAGACTTGGATGATTCAAATTAGGTTTAAGAGGTTTACATTATACAAGCAGAGAAAACCTGAAGGCCACATATGGTGGGCTGCGGGTGTTGTTTTCAGAATGTGTATGAAAAGATGGCATTGTGAGCTGTAGATCCCAGAGAAGAACCACCACTACACTGAGCCATATCTTATTGATACCTCGACTAAATTCTATTTGAGTGGCAGAACATTGTGAAATGCCAAAGTTGAAGAGAGCTTATAAGTGTGGGGAAATTGAGTATGCAAGACTGACACTGACTGATTTAGCAAATGTCAAGCAGTTATCTTGAGCAACAAGAGCCACAATCATAATCGGAGAGGCTTGCTTTCAAGTAGTTGTTGAAAGAGGAGATATTTGAAGAAAAAAAAGGAGAGAAAGGAAAAAATGTTTCATCTACCTTCCAGTTCTGCATGCGTTCCATAATTCTAAAGATTTCCGCATGCTGCATTTTCATAATGATAGATATAACCTTGATATTCCGCATAGCTAGAGCTACACGATGGGGGAAATAATATCTAAACTTACGACGGCACATAGAAAAGAGTGCACAAAAACACGTTCTCAGTGTAGTTGAGCTGTCATTGAATTGTCACAGTACAGTGTGGCTGACAACTGATTCATGTGCAAATGAGTCCGCTTCCTCGCTTGGCAGTCAGAGTACATAAGACTCACTCTCCTTGGCGCAAGAGTGACAGGATGCAGTGAGTCAAGACAAGGAAGCTGTCACAAACAGCTGTCTGTGCTGACAATTATCAGATTTATTTATTGACAATGATTGGGCAGAACCGCTTTCATACAAAAAACAACATCTCCTGAATAAAGACGCTAGACTCGGTGGACAACGATGACAATACACAACACAGCTGCACGAACACAATGTTGTCAATCATTTCCTCTTTTCCTTTTTTCTTTTCCAAGGTCTGTAAAGTGAGGACAGAAAAACACATCACTGAGACCCTTCCGAGTTACCTTTTCTCTCCTCGCTCCTGTTTCACAAAAGACAAGACCCCCTCCCATTTAAATCCGCCGATATCAAACTGGGTCACAGGCAACACGCTTTTTTTCGTTCTCTGCGAGACTTCAGTGAAACAGGTCAGACCAACGAGGGGCTTCAGTGTTAAGTACATAATGACCAAAAGGCTAACAACAGAGCCAACCCCGAGCCAGTTCCTAGTCACCGGGGCTCTCGGAGGACAGCGATATGTGCCTGTGTGGACGGACCGCCTGGGGTCACCCGCCACCCCTACTGCGTGGCTTATGTGCTTCTGGGCACAAATTCAGTGCCCTGCAGTTAATTTAATAATCTTCTCCCTCGCCATAGAAATCCCCTCCGAAAAGGTGAGTGTAATAACACTTGTAACCCCTCTCTGTGTTGCAGAGAGCGTGGCCCCGTGGGCCTGTCGCTGTAGGGGTGGTGGGGCCGGGGGTGGGCTGGTGATAATCCCACCGGCCAGATTGCATCACCTCTGTTTGCAGCCAATGGGCCGGGCTGGGCTGGTAATGTCTTCCCCGTGCCCCACTGCTATTCATTCAGATGAGAGGTCCGCACCATTTGTTCCCTGCTATTAGTGCAGGACCTATCCAAAAGAAGTCCATTCGTACGAGTGGACGCCCTCAGCCCGCTCTCGGTCCTCCAGGTCCTTCTGGGATGTATGTACACTGAGGACCACCAGCTGAGTTCGCTAACAAGGTTTTCCATAGAGCAAATATTTGGTTTGAAGCAGCTTGCGCGGAGGATAAAGAGTTTATAATTTGGTTTGGGAATCTGGCTCTGTTTCACGTTGCTCAAGTCGCACATATTCTTGTGTGGATAATATAAATGACAAAAATAAACATGTCGCAAAATACCTTATGATAAACAATATTTACAGGCGTTCTAATCCAAATATCTACATAGAGTATGTCTGCAATTTGTGGAAGTTTGTTTACCTTTATGTTAAGCAGATTTGAACGAATGTGACGTGAACACCGCTATATGCAGTGTGTTTAGGTTATGCCTCCTTAGAAAGCCACTTCCTATTCTCTTCACTTAGTCTTAATTACCATCTGTTCCCTGGCAGCACATTGGAAATCATTTCTCAAATTGCAGGTCAAGTGTCTATATTCTTCCTCAGAATAAGCAATATTCAAACAATGGAGAACGGAAAAGAAATGTTGATATGGGATTTAATTTCCTTATTCAAATCAGCAGAAGGAAAAATCCTCCCAAAGAAAACGATAACAGAGCCATGGCAGACACATTATGGCAGTATTTTCCAGATTGAAGGCAAATTAAATTTTGTATGCAATAGCTGATCTTTTTTCAGACAATTGTTTGACTACATTGTGTTTATCAAGTATTGCAGCGAGTAAGTGTTACGTCGCGCCATCTTCCACAAGACCGCCAAGCGGATAGATAGATCCAAAATGGTACACAGTGGGACGTTGAAACACTGAACTTCACTTTATGGCCCTAGCCTCATGAGACCGTCCACATATTCATGATTGCAGATCGCAATGACATCTTTCTGGCCTTGGCTGGGCAGCCAATGATTTCCACATAGCTTATGGGTCTCTCAACATGGGTGCAGCCTCACGTTGTTCAAGGAACCAATCAGATAAAATTACTAAGGGACGTTCTTGCCGGATCTAGTTGGAAGCAAAGCATAAACATAATCCCCAACACATTTAACAGGCACGAGGCCAGTCTGAACTACAGAGAGAAACAGAGTAGGTACTCACAAGGGGCTCTGGTCTCACAAGGCTGATATAGTCCAGTCTGGGGTCAGGAGTCCTCGGATGCTTTGAGACACTCTGGAGAACTTCTAATGGCCAGACGTTGAAGAAGTGAGTCGAGTGCCATGAATGCGTCTGTGTCTCAACACACACCTTGTCTCTGCAGTGAACACCACCATGTTAACCCCCATAAGAAAGTTTAGAGCGGCAAAAAAATGTAATAAAAAAGACCCAAACTCAATTCAAACACATTGCACTTCGGTGACTTTCTTCCGTCGCCATAACGATTGGTAAACAAATCATTGGCAAGTGATGCCGGAATGGCTCATTTTCTTATCGAGTCCCGGGTGCCGCTGTTTTAATCATTACCTAATTGTCTTGGCTGCTCTATCGACAGCGCGGTGAGGCCCCTCTGAGCTGAATCTGCTGACACTGCCAGGGGCCCCCCTCCCAGATCTGGGTTAACCTTTCGATGTCCATCGACGCTGTGCGGCCTGATGATGATTGATCGAGGTGGCCCCTGCCGCTAGATAATACCTAATCAGCGTTGGGAGTCATTTGTGTAAATGAGACCTCGTTATTGACGCGCGGCAACTTTCGCCCAAGCTTTCATGCGCAGGGAGTCGAAGCCCGGATCCCATCAGCAATAACGCTAAAGTTTTATTGCCAGTGTCTGGCCCGATGTCACAGATTGGGGGCAGTGGAGAGCGGCCCCCTCGCACAACCAGGGAAATACTCAAGAGGGAATAAGGCCAGCGAGAGTAAATATGCAGGAAATGGGAAACTCTGGAATACAAAGTGCCCACCGTGTGTGTGTGTGTGTGTGTGTGTGTTGTGTGTGTGTGTTCACGCACGTGTGAGATGTGTTTCTGATGGGTCCCTGGGATTTATCACTCTCCCTGATAACCCATTGTCAAGGTGATTAGCATCATGCTAATCGTTAGCTGTCAGATACATCATTCACTCCGCGAGACTCTCCATCAGTACGGCGATTTTTTTCAGTGGCCATCTGTATATTCCCTTTAATGTGACTTTAATTCACCGCTATTATGGCTGTTTCTTAATCTCAACAAAGCCATATGTGATCCACTGAGGAAACATGACTTTATTTTTGCTTTAAAGACACATACCTCTTGAAAGCATTCTGTCAGCAAATACATGTGTAACACGTCTACAAAGAGTATTAGAAAGATCAGTGCTAATACGCACCGTGTATGTGATCAACGTGACATAAAATGTTCACAAATGTCATTCATGCTGCTAATGCAAAGCCCTAACTCGTTTGAGCACATCTTGAAAGTGAGATGAAGGGAAAGCACAACGTGAGCACAAATTCATTTAGTTAAAAAATTACCTTTGACATTATCAGCCCCCCATCCCCTCCAGCCAGACCCATCCATTCACTGAACTCTGCTGAGAACCACTGAATACATCTGGTGGAGTGGAGTGCACTGCACCCTCCTCAAATCACAGAGGGCTGTGGCCGCGGCGGCCGGCGGTGTGGGTGGGTGGGTTCGGGTGGCGCTGAGTGTCTGGGATGTTGATATTGGAGGATGGATGGATGCCCCAAGGACGTAGCTCGGTGCTGGCCCCGGTAGATGAGGCTCCGCCTGGCCCGCCAGTCACAGCACACGGCCCGGGCTGCGACTCGGTGACACCAGCGCTTGATGATGATTGATCATGTTGTTTCCTTCATTACGTTAAACCCAATCAGCGCTTGCTGTAATTTGAGTAATGATAGCTCATTATTGGCAATTGCAGAGTTTAAAGACATGGTGAATTCGTTTTTGTTTTTTTGCTACCCCACTAGTGGAGCTCTCACGGTGGCAATAAGGGATCGATGATGTGCCTCCGTTGGCGTGGAGGCAGTTGGCTGGGAACTGATATATCAAGTGTGAAGTTCAAATTAATACCCTGTAATGCGTGCTCAGGGAGGGCTCTCTGCTCTTACACGGAGACATGTGAAGCACACAGGATGTGTAACTGAATAAATAGAGTGGAGAAAATTAAAGCCCCTTGAATTTTCTAATATTATTTTCTATTTAATTTGATCAATAGTTTATACGTGAGATGTAATTGGGCAAACACAGCAAAAGAAGAAAGATGCATATTTTCAATCTCATTACATTCTAATTGTGTTAGATCATCACTAACTAAATATGTAATAACAACAAAAAAAATGACATGGAAGAGATTTCCTTTTAGAGTTTGCGATGAAGAACTCATTAAACACTTGAATTACTCTGATTTCTCCAGCAGATGTACAACATTTTAATAAGCCAATTGATTAAAACAAATCTTTTACAGGAGTAGCTCTCAGTTTTTTTGTTTGTTTTTAAAATGACAGGTGCATATAACACTGCAAAGATAACATCCTGGTTATATAGATATACCACAATCATGGGCTTGCTACGGAGGCTTCAGGCACTGTTGTGAGCACCAGCTGGACATTTGTGTTCTTGATAAGCAATTATTGATCCCAGCCGTGAAAACCGAAGAAAAAAAAAAATTAGGGCCATTATTGAAAATAGTATTTAAATCCCATTTTTTCACACTGAACAATTAAGTTGATGTCCAAGTAAGATTGATTAGATTTATTTTTTGTGAATGTGTTCAAATGCAAGTCCCACATAATGCTTAAAGTCACTATGAACTGTTTGAAGGAAATCATACACATCATAATAAAGATGGGTAAGGAAAAAGGTTTTAACATGTGGGCCCCTTATGCACCAACATGTTTCAGGAGTTAACGAGCCATGAGTGAACGAGCGAATCAGTTCATCTATAGGGGGCTCTATAGGGGCACTGACCTTATTAATGAAACCCCATAGTTATTTAAACACAACAATCACAGCAACGGGCACTTCCAATTCTGCTCTACGCCAACCATCCATCATAGAACCAAAACTGAGACCTAGCGATGAAGGAGGCGGCCGGAGGTATTAATGGGTCTCGCACCGCGCCGGGGCCCAGATGCAGAGGGACACCCGGATCAGGGATTTCTAAGGAAAGGTCAAGCTTCAACTTTACACCGTCTGATCAGAATCAATATGGAGGAATATATCGGAGAGAGAAATTCCTCAAGGAATCAATGGCAGGAACGGTGATTCATCATTTTGGTATTGTCGCCATGATGTGTAAAGTCACCCCATAGGCGCATAGAATGATTCAATGCACAAATAAAATGATATCAAAGAGTACTATATTGAAACACGTGTTAGGATGTATATTTGAAAATAATAATGTTATTCTGGACTTTGTATCTATTTCTCAAAAAATGTAATTCTATATATATATGAAACGACAAAAGAAAGGAATTGTTGGCCTGCATCTTTTATTCGATTTATTCTCCTCGCTATGATGCCAACACAATGGTGACTACTGTACCAGTCTGCGGTGAACAAATCGCACCGACACAAAAGAATGTTATGTGAGACTCATAAAAAGGACCTACATTACTAAGTCTGCAACAATTCTTGTTTGTCCCCCTGACAATGTTGATCCTGGGAGGCACTAATGCCCTGAATTAGACCAGATGAATGGACCACTCCGCGGGGCCTGACAGGATCTCCAGCCGGCTACTCTTTTCATCTTATTCCCTTTGGTGAATCCCTGGCCCAAATGTTGCCCCCTTTCTTCTGGTCTCAATTTCTGTTCATCAAAAGAAAGGTGAACATGTGTCCAAATCCTGTGGCCTCAATCACAACACTGTCATTAGAGCTGATGTAGGGAGGTTCTGAACACATACACGCACACACACACACACACACACACACACACATGGATAGCACACGCACGTACAGTACATATTGCACAAATAGATTCAAGAGCACGCATACATGCACTTGCATGTGCATTTAAGTGCAAATACCCCCAGCCAAAAGGGAACACACACACACACACACACACACACACACACACACACACACACACACACACACACACACACACACACACACACACACACACACACACACACACACACACACATACACACAAACACACACACTCACACACAGTGTATTCTACATCCAAGGCTTTTGAATGAACATGTACCTTTGCACACACACACACACACACATATAGCATGACATATAGACTGACATATGTGCACACAGAGACTTAGTATCTACTAGACCAGACACACACACACACAACCACACACACACAGACACACATTGTGCACACACTCCCACAGAGGCACACATTTGATGTGTTTGTTTGAAGCCAAACTCTTGTTATCACTGCTGGCTTAACACCATCTCCAAGGTGTTTGAGAGCAGTCCACGTCTTTCATGTGAGTGCCACTATCTATACAGCGGCCAACATGACATAGTGACTGTTGATACACATAATGGTGATTGTGAGTGCAAAGCCACACGTGCACGCACGCACACACACACACACACACACACACACACACACACACTCACACGCACGCACACACACACACACACACACACACATTTAAGAAGAAACGTGCGGATGCATACACACACGCACAAACAGGTACAGAAGCAGGTATGCTAGTACGTACGCACACACACTCCCACACACACATACAGGCACAGAAACATACAAGGGTACGCCAATACATCAGACAGACACACCCACACACACACACATAAAGGTACTCGAGCAAAGAGCTATGCAACTACGCATTGTGCACGCAGGCACACATACACACACATACACACACACAGAGATTATAACAGCCACACCCGCTCACATTAAGACCCTATGCAAATTCTGAATCCGAATGCCCTTTCTCCAAAGACCCTGAGATGTTCCCCTGTCTTTATTAAGGGCCTCTGCGTTCTGCAGCAGCCAGCCAAAAGCAGCTCCGCGCTGCCTCCCCACACTCCCAACACACACGTCTCGCGGCTGTGTGGGAGAGGACCAATTACAGGCAGCGTAGTTAGACATTAGCCCTTAAGCCTTCATGCTGCCATTTCCTGTCTGGTATTATCACAGCAAGCCTGGGCTAGGCACAGCGTGGGGCCTAGGGACCACCAGTCTCTACTCGCACAAAACATCTGGGGGCGTAAGGAGGGAGGGGGGCTGGGGATTCAAAGCTGTTTCAGGTATGGTGTAGAAGAAGGATCTCATGCAGTTACAAGGCCATTAAGGCTGTGTTTAGAACGAGTACACTCAATTAGAGGACTCTTTCAGCAGGGATACTATCAATGAAGCGAGAGGTGTTTCACTCTTGGTCACACTTTTCAAACTTTAACGTGATTGAGAGGGTAACCGAACAAAACATTCCATGTTTTTCATGACGTTTTCATTCTGAGATTGTGAGGAGAAGACATTACGACCTACTTCTCTTTTTTTGTCTCTTTCTGTAAACAGGTCAACTGGAAAGCCAGTGAGTGACAAATACAACACAAAGAAAACCTGTAATATGTTGAAGGTCACTCGTTAAACATCAGACATGTCCGTGGTCTGTAAGGTGTTACGCGGCGGTCGGGGAGGGTGGCCTAGGGTGTATTTAACGCCATTGTTCTATAAATGCGCACTTCCTTTCTGAAGACATATTTGATTAACTATTTGGCCGGATTTCAAGGCACTTACATTTTCCTGCACAGAACAAGTTAGTTGGCACTCTCTATTCAGAAGGCACGAGAGCCGGGGAATCCCGGGGGGATGGCTCATTCATTCCACATTCCCAGCATCCCATTAGACTGGCTATCAGCCAACAGAGCTGCTTCCTGTTTCTCTAGGAGCCCATTTTCCCCATCTTCTGTGTAATCCAGTTGGTGTTAAAAGAAACCCACAAAAACGACCATTAGTTTGGCCTCGAGGATTTCGCAAACCGACGTTTGATCAAATATTTGTAGCAAATAGCGAGAAGTGTGCTGCTAGCAGCGGTGTATTCATTTCTAGGATGCAGGGACGTCAGAGATTTGTACATCAACTACTCCGTGACCTAAAGTGCAGTAGCATCAACTAAGATACTGACGTTGAGATGCAATTAAAAACATCTTCCAAGCTTCCCCATCAACAACACACGATTATTTATAACAGCAATCATCCTCTTAGTGCATAGAGGAATACAAAGAGAACGGCTTTGACCGGTGTACGTCCTAAAGCGTACACACGGCAAACAAAGCAGAGAGTATGGAAGGTGAGACCGTGGAAACAATGTGGGTTGTGCATTGTTTAGTTGTTTGTGCTTCGTGGATGGTACGGCATAAATTAGGTCCGATCGCAAGCCGCTCCTGGTGCCACCGTGGAACAGCCAGTCAATGGGGAGGGCAGGGGAGCAATGGAGCGCAGTAATGTGTAATCTTACTACTCAATGGACTGTGCCCGGCGACGGCCCTCTGAATGCTGGAAGTGTCAGGGAGATAAATAGCAGAGTGTCCCCCTCGAAAAACATGATTAATACCCCGAGCGGTGACGCTGCTGAAGATGAAGTGGAAGCAGCTGGCTCGGGCTGCGCCGGCACGCAGGGAGAGGTGGGCGGGTGGCGGTGAGTGGGTGAGGGGGTGGGCTGGGGGAGTGGGAGGGCGGGGCGGGGGAGACGGGAGCGAACGCACCGGAGCAGAGAGGGCAAAGGAGTAGGACACGCCGGCAGCCAGGGGTGGAATGGAAGGCAGTGCAAGGGCATCCTGGGCCACCCTAGGCACACGGACCCCCTTATATTCTCTTGCACCTCCTCCTCATCATCACCATCTTCATAGTCATCATCATCCTCCTCCCACGTAAACATTGGTTGAGAACATCCGTAATCTTTGACGATGCGTTTTTTTTTCCTGGCATTCGCGTGAGCAGTGTTTAGGTAGCCCGCTCGCGGCGGCTCGCTTGTGGAGACGCGTGGTGAACACTTCCTACTGTTGTCACACACGGTTGTCTTTTTCATCCCGTGACACGCCATCTGACGGAAGGAATAACTTGAGTAGCAGCCTAATTCAATCAACGTATCTGATTAAATTTTCACTTCAGTTCATAACATTGCCGTTCCTACACAATTATACAATTAAATTACAACCCATTATCAGAGTCGGATTTTACCACAAAGATTTTTCCATGTGAATGCAATTGGGACCATTTGTATGGGGACCTTTTTATACCATCAGACACCACTGAAGTTTGGTATTTCCTCCTCATCATAGCGCTGCGTGTCAACAATCCTACGACTAATGCTACTTACGATAGCTTTGACGTCTGCCACACCGATATTTTGTTCAGTTACACTCGTGGCGGTGAATTAATTACTTTAATCATTATTTAACAAAGAAGTCTTACTGGGATTAGGCAGCACATTAACAAGAGAGCAACACAG